>NC_057800.1:111006425-111203504 GCF_018294505.1 Triticum aestivum
GCTGCGTGGCATCGCGGACGGGGTCCAGGGCGACGAGGGGAAGGCGGCAAGCAGGAGGTGGCCGGGGCATCGCCAGCGCTCGCCACCGAGCAGCTTCGGGGCGAGGGGAAGGAAGACGACAGGGGGGGGAACGCCTGGTGGGCTGGGCCGCACAGGAGCTGGGCCGGCTGGGCTACCAGGTGAGCGCCAGGTAAGGTTTCTCTCCTCTCTGCTTTTCCTATTTATGTTTTTATTTATTTATTTTGTTCTGTGTTGTTTTAGTTTAGTAAAATACTAAACCATTTTATAAAATCCTGAAAATAGTTATGTGGCTAGAACTAAAATATACCAAACTACATAAAATGTTCCAGTATTATTGGACATATATTATTTATATATCAAATATATATCCAATGCAAATAGTTATTTATTTAATTCAAAGGCCCAAAATAATTAACTCTGAGATACCAAAAATATTGTTTTGAGTTTTACCTCTTTGCAATATTTTCAGAGACTAAGAGGAACATTTTCTTGGACTTCTTTGAGAAGATTTTAATGTTGATCATTTTTAGAAGGTTTCTGAGGCTTTGAAAATCCCTCAATTCAAATTTCATTTGAATTAAAACATGATGCTCACATGAGGTCTAGCCTAGTGCATAACAGGACCAGGGATGTGACAACTCACCCCCAGTAAACAAAAATCTCGTCCCGAGATTCAAGCGTAGGGTAAGATGAAGGGAACGCAACTAGTATAACCTTCACGATCCAGGGTGCATTCCATAAGAGTGTTGATTTGATCACCATCATTATCTTGATGTCTTGCTCCGAGAACTCCAACCAACATGACAACGAGAGGAGAGGGAAACTCTAGAAGGATCAATCTTCTCGAAGGTCGAACAACTCAGGATTAACTCTCGGAATGAGACATAGCAACATCTCTCGAGCTGAGAGACGAAGCACGCCTCAAGAGGGATGGAGTGGAGCAGATGACGAGGTTTACCAGGTAGACTACAATTCCACGCTTAAAAGGGTGGTGAATGGTTGTCAACGTAGCGAGGAGTTGAGTTGCCATGATACCATAACGGGGCACCTTAGGGAAGGTGACTTGTAGATATAACCCCTTAAGTGGCAAAAAGAATTACCTTTGATTCAAAGATCATTGAAACTCTTTAAACCAACCTAAGGCAATTCTCGACCGATCGTTTGGAGAGGTTCGGTAGAATGGCATACTCGGACTTGGATGATGTGGATTACCTTGTTGAAGACAACGTAATGGATGAATTTGCTTATCACCGGAAATGGAAGAGACCCGTGGTAGAATGGCACATTGGCGGTGCAAGCTGGGAACAAAATGCAAATGCTGGGAATGATTCTGGTAACTGGGGAAGAACCCAACAATAGAGAGTGAATTCACTGTTTGAAAGGTCATAGCATTGCCGAGGAAACTGAGAGCATCCCAGTTAGTGTCAATGATAACACCTAGCGCTTGTGCGTGCTCTTAAGAACTTGAGCATTTCCATAATCATCAGGGTTTTACCAACATCCATGTCAAGGGTGCTGACAACACAACATACTACCATGATGACCAGCGATGGACAATGCAGATGCAAAGGAGGATAACACTTTCTCATATTTCACCTTAGCGAGGCCAAGGGGACGAAATCTGGATGATTGACCGAGAGACATTTAGCACTCCGCTTCTAATGTTCTCCTTGATGTGCTAGCGTATCCCATTCATTGAAATGGTTTGGTATCTAGAACATCAAGTAAAAGGTCGGACTTCGGGAAGACAAAAAATCATATGGCACAACTAGGGAGTAAATCCTACGAAATCCCTATGGGGAGGTGGCCAACTTCCTCAATCAAGATATTATAATAACAGGTCTTCCGGCTGGGTGTGTTGGCCACGACATCCACTTTACCGGTTTTCGAGGGACCGATATTATAGTTCTTGGGAAATGTTCCAAACCATCATATCTGCCTGAGATTCAGATCTGGTTAGTGTCAGGATATTCCAGACTCATCGAGTCTAGGAAGATAAATGAAAGTTTGCAGCACAATTTGACGAGATAACGTTGCGAGATTCTCGGGAAATGAACTACGATAGCAAACTCCAAAACATGAGCTGGTTCTACTACACACGTGTGAACACGATGTCCTAGACAAGCATGACCACGTGGTAGTCTTACAATAAAACACTACCGAGTTCAGGTTCAGAACCATCAACGAGGGTATCGAAGTCCTTACATAAGTCCGGATTAGCTCTTATGAAGGAACTCCTTCTCCTTGAACAAATCAATCAGTGGCTTGGTGTGCTAGGGATACATATAGATTGAAGGTTGCAAGTCTTCAAACCACATAATTCTTCGCACGTGTGCATGACTGATTTGGAATGATTCCAAAGAAAGCAACATTGACTTTCTCGAATCCACGGCGGCAACTTGCATCAGATGCACATGAATTAAAGGAAGTCACTACCTTCATCCAAACATATGCTTCATGAACGGGGCATGAAGAAAATGCTTATACAAGTTTCCAACACTAGGTTGATGTTCAACATGACTCATGGGAGAGACAAAATGCTGCTGATGGGCTCAACAACAACTCATCGAGATTTCCATGTAAATGGAATTCCATAATTATGTGAACAAGTGATAGCATTGGTCAGACCCAAAAGATATAATGGTGTATGCTCGAGGGATCAACCACGAGTAAGACAACATTACGAGCATCGTTGGTACTGATTTGATTTGACGATAGCCCACACTCAAATCAAAGGATTGATAAGACAATAGGTCCAGCAACTGATCACAGGGACCAATCGATGAAGATATCATCTTTCTTCAACACACACTACACAAGAATATCCCTTTGGGACGAACTAAGTCAGGCAAGCTTTTATCTTCCAACTCTCCAAGTTGTTGTCTAGCTTAACCAACTAGCTCAGGGATATTTAACACCGATTCTTGGAGAGAGGGTGGTTCACAAGAAACCAACTTGATCACGAGCTCAACACAGCGGTCAGGTGACAACCTGGTAATACTTCCGAGAAGATCTTCAGAAAATCACGAACCACCGATATGTTACTAAGCTCGAGAACAATCTTGCTTTTTGAGGCAAGATGATATGATCAATAGAGCGAAGATTTGAAATAATCCTAACTCATCGATCGAGGAGTGCACCGAGAACAAGGACTAGGTAGCATGATCAACCTTAGAATGATGATTCAAAAATCAACACGCTAAGAATGAGGTTATCGTCCATTTAACTACCAAGCAATGGAGTTGCTAGCAGTATTGATTTCACACACCACGATTCACTTGTCGGCATTCCGGTTGCGACAACACAGGAACCGAGGAATGAACAATGATGGCAAGAAGTATCACTGTACCAAGAGTTCATAGGATGGTGTGCAATTCCTATAACAATCCCGATATAAAGATGGTAATACTCCAAGGTAGAACAGAGCAAAAGCTGGATTGGCATTTTGTTCTGCGGAGCACAACTTCTTTGACCCAATCCTGGATATGGAAGAGGTACTGGAGTTTGTTTCTCCTAGTCATTCCGTGATAGAATGGCTTGACGGACCACAAGAGTAATAGGCATCGATAAACGAATGCACGCCTACTCTTGACTATCAATTGATGGACGAGGGTTAGAAGACAACTAAAGAGGGACAACTCAAAGGAACATATAACTTTCTGAGTTGTGGATGCATAGATTAGTATGTCGAACCAAGTTCAACATAATTCTTCCGGACAACCCATGCAGAGAGGAAGGACTGACAGAGTTACGATTTATGAATGGCGAACTCCTCAAGAGTACTCTAATTGTGATCTATTGATCCAATAAACATCTGCCATAAGCGGTTCATAGTATTTGGAAGAAGGAAATACCACAGACTTCGAGGGCTAATGCAAAGGTTACTAATATCCTAAAGGAACTAGCAAACACTATCAACACGAGGTAAGTAGTGTGAATCTCGGGTTCAAAACCCAGGAGTAGAATACCTACTACTAAGTAGCATCACGGAATGCTTTCGGGAATAAAAGCCAGAATCATCACACTAGGACACAAATCATGGCTAGACCACTAGATGATCCCCTGAGACACCTAGGGTCATAATAATAACTCCAACATAAATGTCAAGGCAATAGAATACCTCAACTCAACAATTTGTGTGATTGAGCTGGCATAAAGGAACATCGAAACCAGAGGGAAAGGATTTTGCAAATGCATCAGACTATTTAGAAACCTGGGATGACTCGGACAGCATAACGGCTGTAAATGCTCAGAAAAGATTTGAGACATTCACAAAAATGGTGGCATAACCACACAGAAGCACAATATCAAGGTTTCGAGATCAACAATTAACATACGGAAGTAATAGGAACTGAAAGGAGGCTTAAGTCCAACAATCTTACAAGTCTACAGATTAGTAACACGTGATCCTGATAGAAAGAGGAGATAGCCTAGTTTCTTAACCCCGTAGGAAAGATAAGATGACTCAGATCAGAAGGGCATGAGGTATAAGGAGTAAAAAGAGCCTTACGTTCCATCCCACAATCAATTCCCTTATATAACTAAAGAATTTCTAGATTCAACTTCGACCAGTTTGGCTTGGTAATCCTACAGGCAGTCAAGCTCTGATACCAGCGCTGTCTGGACCCCGACTCAATGCCACATCGATCTAGCATGTAACACCTCATATCACTTTGCGGCCTCACGCACGGTATTCCCACGGGTGTCGCCTTACCTTTGCCCGGGACCGTTTGCGCCTTTTGGCACACGTATATGATAGTGTCGCTAGCATCCATATGATAAGGAGCCCGGGCTGACATGGCTAGTCGTAAACCCAAAGTGGCACAAAACTTATAGGGACAGACATCCATGACCCAGCATCGAACGTGTCGGTCATCAGCGAGTGAATCCAGGCTGTAGCACTGGGCTAGCAGGACTCCGGTGAACCGGGCTGTAGCGGGCTAACAGGACTCCGGTATTCATCGCGTGACATTTCCCCGAAGGGACAGACACAGGAACGAAGAAGGACACATGCCGGCCAGCCTAAGTGTTCCGGAGCAGTAGCAAGCTACCATGGCTCGGTGGAAACACTAGGAGACATTTCCCGGTAAGAGAGGCTACTAAAGATAAACAACTAGATAGTCAGATCCCACACATACCAAGCATTTCAATAACATACACACAATATGCTCGATATGTGCAAACACAACATGGCATCACAACATGACTCTACGACTCAAGTATTTATTCATTAGGCTCCGAGGAGCGAGATATTACAAACAGGGGTCTCATGACACAACATTTAGAGCATACAAATCAAGCACAAGCGGAAGCTATCATGTCTGAGTACAGACATCTATAAATGAAAAAGGCTGAGAAGCCTGGCTATCTATCAGATCCTGCCGAGGGCACAAGATCGTAGCTGAGGTAACAAGCTAAACGTCGAAGTCCACGTGGAACTACTAGTGAGACTGAAGTCTCTCTGCAAAAACATAAAATAGGCAAACGTGAGTACAAATGTACCCAACAAGACTTACATCAGAACTAACTACATATGCATCATTATCAACAAAGGGGATGGTGGGGTTTAACTGCAGCAAGCCAGCTTTGACTCGGTGGCTATCCTGAACTACGACTGCAAGCGACTCTTTTGAGGTGGCGCACACGAGTCCACATATTCACCAACCAATACACCACTATGGAACCGCTCCCGTCTCCCTACGAGAACGCCATCCATAGCACTCACGCTTATCTTGCGTATTTTTAGAGTATCCACTTTCACTTGTCTATGAACTGATATAAGCATCCCAAAAGTCCTTTACCGCGGACACGGCTATTCGAATAGATGATGTTAACCCTGCAGGGGTGTACTTCTTCATACATGTTTCCACCACTTAGCGTCTGCACACGACATGTGCTCGGCAGACTTCAAGCGAAAGCCGACGTGGGTGTAGACCACGACCTACCTAAACACTCAAGTCTCTAGTCCAGGTTTATCGCCTATTCGGGTTCCATCCATGAGGAGATCCGGCCGGAGTTTCGCTCACAGCCCCAAACGATGTGAACAGGGTTCCCGAGATACCAAACGGGCATCCGGTACACCGTGCCACGTACCTACCGCATCACAGCCCACCCCTACGGTCAGCGCTGTCCACGGCCTCCAGTAAGCTACAAACACCAGAAACTACTTGCAACTCCTGGACAGAGGACTAGGGTGAATAAGAAGTCGAGCGGGGTCATATTTCAGGGCCCAATGTATGGTAGTAGCTGAATCATGGATCACAAACACAGAACTCAGTTCCTGAGGACGGCTGCAATGAGACAACCCACCATGTACTCCTACATGGCCTCTCACCGCTACCTTTACCAAATCGTGTTCACACACTTAGCTCACACACGGTAGGACATGTTCACACGCCTCTGATTCATCCCCGATGAATCAGACCTGACTCAACTCTAAGCAGTAGCAGGCATGACAAACAAGCATGAATGAGTAGGCACAACAGGGCTCAAACAACTCCTACTCATGCTAGTGGGTTTCATCTATTTACTGTGGCAATGACCGGTCATGCAAAGGATAAAGGGGTTCAGCTACCGCAGCAAGTAACAAATATGTCGTTGTTGTCCTAATGCAGTAAAAGAGAGCAGGAGTGAGAGAGTGGGATTTTATCGGAATGAACAAGGGGGTTTTGCTTACCTGGCACTTCTGAAGATAACATTGAGTCTTCATTAGTGTCAATGATCACCACGTCGGAACATCGTCTACCGGGAGGGAACAGATACCGACAACAAAGAAGAAATACAATCAATGCAATGCACAATATGATGCATGCTCATGACATGGCAATATGAATGTGTTTTGAGCTAATGCAACTAGCAACAGATTAAATGAAGTTGGTCTGAATACAAGATTCAAATTCAAACTCCATATGTGATTATTTAAATGCCATTCACTTCATTTGTCCTAAACAGTAGTGATAAGTTGTTCTAACATGCATGGAAATGGTACAGATGGATTCCTTGAATTTTTCTGATAATTTTTCATATATAAATTATTTCATTCTGAGCTACGGTTGAATTTCTATGATTTATTGAAGTTTTAGCTATTTTCTGGAATTTTCAGAATTAAATTAAATCCAGAAAACATTACTGCGTCAGCATGACGTTGGCTTGACGTCAGCAGGTCAACAGGGACTGGTCCGGGTCAAACCTGACCAGTGGGGCCCATTGGTCAGTGACTATGGCTAATCCTAATATAACTTAAACCTAACCTAGTTTAATTAGCCGGGCCGGGCCCGCATGTCAGTGAGTCAGTGGCTTAACTAAAATTAGTTATTAATTTAACCAAAGTTAGCAGGGGCCAGGCCCACCTGTCAGTGACCCTGGGGAAGTCAAACAGGTCAAATCCCGGGTCAGTAGGGTTAATCCCGCCGGCATCTCGACGCCGGCGAGGTCCGGGACGGTGGCGGCCGTCGGAAACACGCTACAGGGCACGGGCGAGGCCGTGCTTGGGCTCATTCGAGAGCCCTTGCTGGTGCGCATCGAAGGGTGGTGGTGGCCGTGCCTGTGGTGGCCGGTATCGACGATGGCGAGCTCGTGAGCGGCGGCCGGAGTTCGGGTGTGGTCGGGTTCGGCGCTGCTGCTCGCAAGCGAGGGAGCTGAGGCGCTGGAGGGGCTCTACGGGTCGCGGCAAGCACAACGGTGCACGCCCGTGACCAAATGGTCACCGGGGTTTCGCCGGCGACGATCCCATGCGGTGGCGGCTGCTGTTAGCAAGGGGGCGGCGGCTACGGCAAACAAACGAAGGCGGGATTAGGGAGAAGAGGACCGGGGGCTCACAGCGGTGCCGACGGAGCGCTCGGCGAGGTCGGGGACGGTCCGGAGCCGACGAATTTGACGGTGATGGCCGGCGGGTCCGAGGTAGAAGACGACGGTGATGGCGACGTTGCTGGCCTCCCGGGGTCGCGTGCGTCATGTGTGTAGCTCCACGGGGTCGGGACGGAGCTTAGAGATGCGGAGAGGGAGCGAGGTAGTGGCTGTGGCCGTGGTGGTTGCGAGCGGCGGCGATGAGCGCACTCGGGCGCGAGAGGGGGGGGGAGAGCAGAGAAGGGAGAAGGGGGTCGGGAGAGAGTGAGAGAGAGGAGCGAGGGGGCTGCGTGGCATCGCGGACGGGGTCCAGGGCGACGAGGGGAAGGCGGCAAGCAGGAGGTGGCCGGGGCATCGCCAGCGCTCGCCACCGAGCAGCTTCGGGGCGAGGGGAAGGAAGACGACAGGGGGGGAACGCCTGGTGGGCTGGGCCGCACAGGAGCTGGGCCGGCTGGGCTACTAGGTGAGCGCCAGGTAAGGTTTCTCTCCTCTCTGCTTTTCCTATTTCTATTTTTATTTATTTATTTTGTTCTGTGTTGTTTTAGTTTAGTAAAATACTAAACCATTTTATAAAATCCTGAAAATAGTTATGTGGCTAGAACTAAAATATACCAAACCACATAAAATGTTCCAGTATTATTGGACATATATTATTTATATATCAAATATATATCCAATGCAAATAGTTATTTATTTAATTCAAAGGCCCAAAATAATTAACTCTGAGATACCAAAAATATTGTTTTGAGTTTTACCTCTTTGCAATATTTTCAGAGACTAAGAGGAACATTTTCTTGGACTTCTTTGAGAAGATTTTAATGTTGATCATTTTTAGAAGGTTTCTGAGGCTTTGAAAATCCCTCAATTCAAATTTCATTTGAATTAAAACATGATGCTCACATGAGGTCTAGCCTAGTGCATAACAGGACCAGGGATGTGACAGGCTCAATTGAGTATGGGTACCGGGTCCCCTTCGGCGGAATCCATGTTTTCATCGGCCAGCTCGGCGAGCCATGCCCTGAGCCGGACATCTGCACCGACATCATCGAGACGGCTCAGCGTCCGAGACCCGCCCGGGCTCAGCCTGCCATGAAGCGTGCCTTCGTGGGATGCATCCATGGAGAGGAATTGTCTGAAGGATCTGTGTCTGGCGGTGAGATGGTCATCTACTCTGATGGTGAGTCTCCCATGGGTGAGACGGATTCATTGTATC
The DNA here is from genome assembly GCF_018294505.1 of Triticum aestivum. Lineage (NCBI taxonomy): Eukaryota > Viridiplantae > Streptophyta > Magnoliopsida > Poales > Poaceae > Triticum > Triticum aestivum. The sequence goes on from NC_057800.1 coordinate 111,015,505, forward strand.
AATTGCAAGATGGCGGGCTTGGGGGCTGTTCCGATGGCAGCAGTATTCCGGACCCCTTTGAGCCGCCGAGCAGAGTACGGATTTTCATGGCTGGCACGCAACCCGTTCAAAACTCTACGGTTGCGGCAGCAATAACCTCTGGGTCAGCGGCAGCCGGGGCAGGAGGCCCTGTGCGCCCGCCGGCTCAGGTGCCGATGGATCTCATGGATAGGATGACAGCCCTGTTAACTGTCGTGGTTAATCTGGCAGATCAGGCTCAACATGATGCAGAGGTGGCACGGGTACGTGAGGATGTAGCATAAGCCAAGGAAAATCTAGCGGCGGAGGACGTTAGGATGGCTGCAGAGCGGGCTGCTTTGGATGCTCGAGCTCAGCAGATTCAATCAAAGGCTTTTGAGCTTATGATGAACCTAAACGCGTCAAACGAGGTCATGAGGAGAAGGCACAAGAAGGCTCAATCTCGTTGGCCTCTGACTTGTGATCCTTGAAACCTCTTCTGCACACCCGGTGCGGGCCCCAGTAACCCACCGGAGGGATACCGAGTTGCAACGCCTGGGGCTGGGATGTCGGTTCAACCACAGGTAATGGAACCTCCCCGTATGAATGCTGCGCCACCTCGTTATGTGCCAACACCACCGGGTCATTATTCTAACCCTTTGGAGAACATGATTGCTGCGGCGGCATGATTGGCGGCTCTCTCGGTGGAGGGCGACTCTTCGACGACGGTTGAAACATGAAGAGTCAGAGAACTTCTTCAGATGGCTCTGATGCAGCAGGAGGCATATTCCTATAGTCGAGATAGGATTCATTCGACCCCTCGCCCGAGCCGGAGCCCGATTTATAGCAGAAATATGGATTCAGCAGCCGTTTCAAGCAACGCCCGATGCCGTAACCAGCCGTGCGGACATAACCCGGCGCGTGATGGATCTCTTAACATTGATCAGGACAAGATACGCCAAGAGGCTGAGCGGGCGGCTCAGGAGGCGGCTGAGGAGACGGCTCAGCGGGCTGCTTACCAGTCTTTTCCGGTTTATCCGACGACTTCTATTGAGGCTGGCATGACTACGAGGACTGGAGGTGTCCCTTGCTTGGTACCGGCTCTGCGTAATGAGTGTTTGCCCAAAGATTTCAAGGGGCCTCGAAAGGTGCCTACTTATACGGCCGACTTACAGCACAGGGCATGGATTGAAAGCTATGAGATGGCGATGGTGCTACTAGAGGGCAATGACGCTGCTATGGCCAAGTACTTCACCATGATGTTGGATGGAACGGCCCACACTTGGTTGAAGGGGCTGCCGCCTAATTCCATCGGTTCATGGGCAGAGCTAAAGGCCCGGTTTCTTCAGAACTTCAAAGACACATGCAAGCATCCCATGTCAATTGTGGATTTGACTAATTGCAAACAAGAGGAAGGTGAGTCCACGACCCATTGGGTGCGCCGGGTCAAGGCCATAATACATTCATCCGATAAGATGGATGCCGGCTTTGCAATCTTAATGTTGGAGAAAAATTGCCGCTTTACGCCTCTGAAACAGAAGCTACGACGGCTCAAGCGCGATTGTAATGACATGGGCCAGCTGATGGCGGCTCTAGTCAACTACGCCGACTCTTATAGTACCAAGGATCCCGAGTCTAACGAGGCAAAGACATGGAAGGGAAAGAAGAACGGCAATGCCAAGGGTCATCAGCATAACCCGGCGAATCAAGGAGGTAATAATAAGCATAAGGCTGACGGTAGCCCAGAGTTTGTGGCTAACACCAACGTGCAAGGCAACAATCAACGACGTAAGGGGAGACCACCTCCTCGGTCCGGCGGGTCAGGTCCCACTCTTGAGCAGCTGCTAAATGAGCCCTGTCTAAGGCACGATACTCGGGAGAAGCCGGCCACTCACCAATGGTAGGATTGTACGATCATGAAAGCTTTCAAGAATTCTAACATGTTGGATGGCAATTATGGGCCGGGCGGCGGCTCAGGTGGCGGTGGTTCAAATTCCAACTTTCATGGCTCTCAAGGAAATCAAGGTGGGTATAATCAGCAATCTAGCCAGGGAGGTCAACAGCAGCAGTATGGATATCAAAGCAATCCAAAGCAGGTGAATAGTGGATAGTATCATGTGTTCACCACCAGTTTGTGCAATTGGGACCAGAAGCTTCATAAAAGGGTTGTGAACGTTGTTGAGCCGGCGGTTCCTTGTTATTTGAGATGGTCTGAGCAGCCTATTCTATGGAGTAGGGAAGATCACCCTCCCCCGGTTGATAATCCGGGTCACTTGGCCTTGGTGGTGGCACCTCAGGTTGGTGGATATAAATTCACTAAGGTACTCATGGACGGAGGCATTAGCATCAACATCCTCTGTTATGAGACCTTCCGTCGCATGGGGTTGACGGATAAAAATCTTAAAACGTCCAACACTGTTTTCCATGGAGTGTGCCTGGTAAGTCGGCGTACCCAGTGGGTAAGATTTAACTAGAAGTAGCCTTTGGAGATGAGCATGATTCTAGGGTTGAGAAGTTAACTTTTGAGGTGGTTAAAATCAAGAGCCCATATCACGCCCTGTTTGGACGGGCGGCTTATGCCAAGTTCATGGCACGACCATGTTATGTTTACCTGCAGCTCAAGATGCCGGGTTATAAGGGAACCATTACGGTGCATGGGAGTCAAAAAATAGCCCTGGAGTGTGAGGAGGGCGATGCTGCTTACGCTGAATCAGTTTGTGCAACGGAAGAGTTGAAATTCTACAAGGACAATGTTGATCCGGCAGACATGACGTCTTTGAAGAAGCCAACCACAGAACATGAGCCGATGCTGAAGTTTAAGTCGGATGATGGCACCAAGCTTGTTGACTATGTTCCAGGCAATTCATCTAAGCAATTCAGTATCAGTGCTAATCTGGATCCCAAATAGGAAAGCGTGCTCATCGAGTTCATCCGTGAGAACCGGGACATCATTGCATGGAAACCTTCTGACATCCCGGGTGTAGAGAGAGAACTCACTGAGCACACTCTCAATATTGATCCAAAGTTTAAGCCGGTCACGCGGTTTCTTCGGCAGTTCAATGAGGAGACGTAAAGTCATTAGTGAGGAAGTGGCCCGGCTCTTAGTGGCCAGGTTTATTATTGAAGTTTTCCATCCAGAGTGGTTGGCTAACCCGGTGCTCGTGCTTAAAAAGAATGGCACCTGGCGTATGTGTGTGGATTACACGGACTTAAACAAAGCTTGTCCGACTGATCCTTTCGCTCTCCCTCGTATTGATCAAATCATTGATGCTACGACGGGTTGTGAGCGTTTGAGATTTTTGGATGCTTATTCTAGTTATCATCAGATTAAGATGGCAGTTAAGGACCAGGAGAAGACAACTTTTATTACTCTGTTTGGAGCCTTCTGCTATGTGTCTATGCCTTTTGGGCTTAAGAGTGCCCATGCGACTTATCAGCAATGTGTGCATTACTGTCTGCACAGTCAGATTGGGCACAATATTCATGCTTATGTGGACGACATTGTGGTAAAGTCCAGAGAGAAGGAGACCTTGATAGATGATCTCAAGGAAACCTTTGATAACCTCCGGGTTTACAAGATGATGCTTAACCCGGTCAAGTATGTTTTTGGAGTGCCAGCGGGCAAGCTTTTGGGTTTTCTGGTTTCTAACAGAGGCATCGAGGCTAACCCAGAGAAGATCAAGGCAATCACTTCTTTGGCTAAACCGGTGTGTATCAATGATGTTCTTCGTTTGGCGGGTCGTATTGCTGGTTTAAGCCGGTTCATAAGCCGGTTAGGTGAGAAGGCTATACCGCTGTATTAGATGATGAAGAAGACAGAGGACTTTGTCTGGAGTCACTACAAAAAAATACACTTCCGTGATGATACGTGTTTGTCACAGTAGGTCGCGTTTTCTATCATGCATGTACATCCATGACAAATTTATGACAGAATCAAGATAGTCATACCTGTGCTGTCATAGAAGTGTTCCATGACATTGCCAAAATTATCATCACGGAAGTGTCCACTTCCATGATGATAAATCGCGCGTCACAGAAATGCTTTCGTCAAGGGTGACCGACACGTGGCATCCACCATAGCGGAACGTCGTTAAGCTATCGGGTCGGATTTTGGATCCGATAACCCGTTAAGAGCCATGACCAATGACGATTTTCCACGTGTAAAATTCTCATTGGCTGACGGATCCACGTGTCAGCTCCACATTGGCACATGTCTCACTCATCCAACGGTCGAGATGGGCCTATGATATGTTGACACGTGGACCAGCCCAAAAGTGGCCCACAAAGTTAAATGGGCCGGCCCAACAGAAGGCCCATAAGATTTAGCGGGCCATAATGGGCCGGCCCAGCTAAAGGCCCACAACATTTAGCGAACCATAATGGGCCGGCCCAGCTAAAGGCCCACATGATTTTGTAGACCATAATGGGCCGGCCCAGCTAAAGGCCCACATGATTTTGCGGACCACAATGGGCCAGCCCAGCTAAAGGCCCACAAGATTCTGCAGGCCATAATGGGCCAACCCAGCTAAAGGCCCAACATTCTCTGTCAAATCGGCCCGTCAACGGCCTGTCCTAAACTTGTCATCAACGCGGCCCATGGTCACTTCTGGCTCGTTAGCAGTCCGCTAAGTAATTGGGCCGAATTACGGCCCAGTGTATTTCCGGCCTATTAAAGGTCCGTCTTCATTTGGGCCCATTTACAGGCCATCAAAACTTTTGGCCCATAAACGACCATGAAGGATTTGGGTCATATTCGGCCATGTCTGACATTCGGCCTGTTAGAGGCCCACTATAGCTTTGGGCCACTTTCAGCCTGTTGTCATTTTCGGCCTGTTAACACCGGACGTAAACCATGGGCCATATGTGGCCCAACGTCATATCGGGCCCATTAACGGCCCATATAAAAATGATGATAATCTAGCCCGACCAAAGTTCCGGCCTGTTAAAGGCCCGTGTATTAGGTCGGCGCATTTACGGCCCGTTCGAATTTCGGCTTATCAAAGATCCGCATCGTAAATGGGCCACCATTTCAGCCTGCTAAGTCCAGTGGGTTATTTGGCACAATCAGGGCCCAATCTCACTTTCGGTCTATTAAAGGCCCATGTTTTTTATGGGCTCGAGATATTTACACCTGTAAATGGCCTATTTTTACTGAGGGCCCAAATTATGTTTAGTCCTGCTAAAGGCCCACTATGGGCACAGGCCTACCAGAAAAATATGAAAGCTTATGTTGATTTAGGCCCAGATATTTTTAGTGGGCTACATGCCAATTTCGGCCCGTAATCGTTTTTAGCCCAATTGGAATGGGCCCGATGAATGTTGGCATGTTGGGCTCCTACGAAGCTTTCGACCGAATACATTACTAAGATAAACCTACACTATACAAAAATAGCGTCGTAATTACTACAGCCTGAGGCAGCATCATAAATGTTGTATCACAACAAAAGAAATTCCAACCATACAAAAAAGGCCTGTTGGCATAAAGTTTACAGTCCTTCCAGATAAAAGCACCATCAGATGTATAGAAGCACAGATCATTTGACCTGAGTGCTAATGTTTCAGGCTGTAGAATCTGATGGAGTAGCATGATCTCCACCTTTTTCCGCCATTGCTCTTGAACAACGAAGCGAATGTCTAATAGTCTAGTTTCAAAACCATTCATATATTGACGACATTTCTCAACCACTATTCTTGTTTCCGAAACAATGTCCATTAGGGATTGGACTTGTGTCTGGAGCATAGATATATCACTCTGTCTAGTAGGAAGATTTTGTTCAGTAGGCGATTTGGACGAGGTTACCTTGACAACCAACCCAGAATTACGCAGGAAGGTGCTTTTTGCACTATTAGTGGAGAGATACTGACGCACTACAGCAAGAGGTGAAATTGTGCCTGTAGTAGCCTCGTCATTTGTTCCATAGCCTCCTGAAAGTTTGAACTTGTAGATTAGTGTACCAGATAAGTTACTAACGAGACAAAATCAAACAAAGTAGGTTAAACGTTTATACATAACTTATTTTGGTGAACTACTGTAATACATTAGCATGTATTATAGTGCCAACTACATAATAAAATCACTTTCGGAACATATGTCCATGTAGCATGCCTACTGTATTGTCTATTTCCTCACATTCGTTGACATCTAAGGATAAAGAGACATGGTTTAAAGTAGGATGAACATAGTATGACATCATTCATATCATGGGTAAATAGATATAAAACAAACATGCTATTTTATCATTGTATGCGCACGTGAACATAACAACTAGATTACAGATCAAGACCAAAAGAATATCCTTCATCTCTTTTAAACCATGTAAGGTGAAATGATACGTTAAGACAACTGTGAATAAAAGTGAACAGAGTAACTGACATTGGCTGCAAACCAAGTAGTTAAATGAACACATCACAGTACCAATCAGTTCAAGGAAGGAGGAGTAAGGACTTACAACAGCGGCTTGAACTGGTGTGCTCATGCCCTTCATCTTGCTGGTGTGGTAATCCTTGAAGATTTGCACTGCATTCGGTTCAGGTTCTTTTTGGTCCGCATGGGCTTTCCTCTGTATTTGGAACAAGTCAATATAGATATGATAATATGGCACAAAAAAGAAGGAAGTAGCAGCTATTTACAAGAGCCTCGCAGTGTGCAATATAGCTACGAGATCCTGTTGTCTGTTGGAATTTCACTTTAGAACTGTTGGTTTTGTTCTTCAAACAGTTAGCCTAGAAGAAGATACACTTGTAAGGCACATACATAAATACAAGTTCAATATGTGGTCCGATCAAATACATATAGCCTACCTGATACTTTGGATCAGACCAGTGTTTAACGAGGGTTGTCCAGTCTTCATCTGTAATATATTCCACTGGAGATGTTTGGGCGATTTCATTGTTAGCCTTGCCTTCAAAGTGAGATTTTCTAAGGTGGTACCGATACTGTCGTAGAGCAGACTAAAAAACATGAGTGCATGCTTGTCTAGTTGCATCATCTTTCGGATCCAACTTGAACCTCATCTGTTGAAAAAAGAATGTGAGTCTTATTAGGAGGAAGCTAGAAAGTATGGGACAGAGCAAGACAATATTACTAATTGCGATGAATAACATTACTTACGGATAAATGGTCAAGGAAGGTGTTAAACTGGGTATTGTCTTTCTCATTCCTGTACTAGATCCACGTTGGGAGGATACGTGCATGACACCTAACGGCAACGGCTGCCTCTGATACTAACTTGGCTGACTCTGTAGCATCACGTGGCATTTTTAAACCTGCCTCAAAATGGATCTCCATTCTTCCTCCTTTAGATTTTGTTAATCTGTCAAGCATTATCCCTGATGTCTGTTTCGGCTTGTGCCATGGTGCTAGTTCAACAACGAATATGGAAAGTGTTAGTGTACATCAAACTGTGAGAGTACATATAAAGGAGCATGCAACTGTAACTTGACTCGGTCAGGTACCATCTTGGTGTTGATGCTCATGAGGTTCATCTGATCTTGCCAAGTCCTGTTGTGTCAGCAGTGCTTCGGAAGTAGTGTTAGGTGTGAAGGCAGCTTGGGAACTGGCCAGTTCCGGAGCAAATGAACGAGTAACTGGTTGAGATGCTGGTACAGTTGAACCGGATGCTGCAGCTGGTGGAGAAGGTGATACTGTGTTTGTAGATTTAGCCGGTGGACTTGGACCTTCTACTGCACTATAAGTACCAGCAGAATCTCGACGACAGAACCTTTTCTGTTTCACCCGACGAGTAACAACACTCCCTACTATATTATTTTCCTTGCTCTTTTTTGACCTTGCCATGTCAAGCTGTACCCACAACACAAAAGAATAAATTCGCTCTTCAGAACTCATTCATGCATGATACTGACGAACACTACTCGGATGAAGGGCAAACACATGATGCGAGGATGGAATATGTATGAAAAACAGGATGGTGTGACATATTCACACCTATGATGTGGTAACTAAGCAGAAGGCATTTCAACAAATTAGAAGCACTGCAAGCTAGACACCATATGAAAGATGCAACCAATATCACTCTGCCACGTTCAAACTGTATGGCGTTTCAACAAATTAGAAGCAGTACATGCTAGAAATCATATGCAAGACACAACCAATATCACAGTGGCGACTTAAAGGTGCCTTATCATAAGTGACTAATGTGGGATATGCAAGAATAGTAGTCTGATGTAGAAACAGGAACACATGTCATATTCACATGCATTATGTGTAAAGTAAGCAGATGCAATTCAACAAAGTTAGAAGCAATACAAGCTAGACATCATACGGAACATGCAACCACATATAATAGTGCCAAGTTAGAGCAAGCACCTGTGATGGTGGAGTAGGGGAGATGTGCTCATCATCTACACAGCTACGTTGACTGTCTAGCCTTGCGTTGTCTTGTGAATCTTGTTGGGAGGATGGCGGAGTAGAATCTGTAGAGAACCTCCATTTCAGTTGCTCGGAAGGACCACCATCATCCAATGCCTTGCCAATTTCCTTCAGCTTTATTGATTTTGCATTGTGAGGTCATACCGACAAGAAAAAGGAATATCATTCGCTCTTCAGAACTCATTCATGCATGATACTGACGAACACTACTCTGATGAAAGGCAAAGTCATGATACGAGGATGGAATATGTACGAAAAAATGGACGGCTTGACATATTCACACCTATGATGTGGTAACTAAGCGGAAGGCACTTCAACAAATTAGAAACACTGCAAGACACCATATGGAAGGTGCAGTCAATATCACTCTACCAAGTTAAAACTGTCTCATCATAGGTGATGTTCATCAAACTAGAAGCAATACATGCTAGAAATCATGTTCAAGACGCAAACCAATATCACACTGCCAACTTAAAGGTGTCCCATCATAAGTGACCGATGCAGGATACACAAGAAGAGTAGTTTCATGTAAGAACATGGTGTATAGACATATATAGTATGTACCAAAAATAGGAAAGCATGTCATATTCACATGTATCATGTGTAAGCTAAGCAGATGCAGTTTACACTAATTAGGAGCAATACGAGCTAGACACCATATGCAACATGCAACCAGATATCACACTGCCAAGTTAGAGCAAGCACCTTGGATGGTGGAGTAGGGGAGCGGAGACTTGGACCTTGTAATGCACTATTAGTACAAGGAGAATCGGTACAGATGCTCCATTTACGTTGCTGCAGAGGACCACCATCATCGCCTTCCTTACTATTTTCCTTCCTCTTTCTTGATTTTTCCTTGTCAAGTCAAACCCACAAGAAAAAAGAATAAAATTTGCTCTTCAGAACTCATTGATGCATGATACTGATGAACACTACTTTCATGTAAGGCAGCCGCATGATACGAGGATGGAATATATATGAAAAACAGGACGACGTGACATATTGACATGTATGATGTATAAAGTGTAAACTAAGCACAAGGTGCTTGAACTTGTTAGAATCGATGCAAGCTAGAAACCATATGAAAGATGAAGCCAATATCACTCTGCCAAATTAAAAGGGTGCCCTAACAAATGTATTTGACCAAATTAGAAGCAATACATGGCAACATGCTAGAAATAATATGCAATATGCAACGAATAAAGGTGACTCATCGTAAGTGATTGATGCAGGATACAGAAGAGAGGTAGTTTCATGTAAGAACAAGGTTAACACATAGATGTAGTGTGTACCAAAAATAGGAAGGCATGTCATATTCACAGGTATAGTGTGTAAACTAAGCAGATGCAATTTACCCTAATTAGAAGCATTACAAGCTAGACACTGTATGCAACATGTAACCACATATCACACTGCGAAGTTAGAGCAAGCACCTGTGATGGTGGTGTAGGGGAAGTGCGGTCTTCAGGTACAGAGCTACGTTCAATATCTTCATTTAGGCTTGCTGTTTCTTGAGAATCATGTGGAGAGGATGAAATTGCATTCTTTATAAGAGTATTGTGTATCATATTAACCCACGCGTGTGACTGTCTCATAAGCGATAGTGGCAGGCAAGATACACAAGAACAGTAGTTTGATGTAAGAACATGGTGTGATAGGCAGATGTAGTATGTACCAAAAACAGGAAGGCGTGTCATATTCACATGTATAATGTGTAAGCTAAGGAGATGCGATTTAACAAATTAGGAGCATTGATGAGGGATACACAAGAAAAGTGCCTTATCATAAGATATAGTATGTACCAAAAACAGGAAAGCGTGTCATATTCACATGTATCATGTGTAAGCTAAGTAGATGTAGTTTACACTAATTAGGAGCAATACGAGCTAGACACCATATGCAACCTGCAACCAGATATCACACTGCCAAGTTAGAGCAAGCACCTTGGATGGTGGAGTAGGGGAGCGGAGACTTGGACCTTGTAATGCACTATCAGTACAAGGAGAATCGGTATAGATGCTCCGTTTACGTTGCTGCAGAGGACTACCATCATCGCCTTCCTTACTCTTTTCCTTCCTCTTTCTTGATTTTGCCTTGTCAAGTCAAACCCACAAGAAAAAGGAATAAAATTTGCTCTTCAGAACTCATTGATGCATGATACTGACGAACACTACTTTCATGTAAGACAGACACTACATATCACACTGCCAAGTAAGAGCAAGCACCTGCGATAGTGGTGTGGGGGAATTGCGGTGATCAACTAGAGAGCTACGTGGACTATCTTCATTTAGCCTTGCTGTTTCTTGAGAATCATGTGGGGAGGATGACACTACACTCTTTAAACGAGTATGGCGTCTCACAGAAACCCACTCGGGTGATTGTCTCATCATAAGTGATTGACAAGGGATACAAAAGAGCATTAGTTTGATGTATGAACATGGTTAATAGACATATGTAGTATGTATCAAAAACAGGAAGGCATGTTATTATCAAAGGTATAATGTGTAAAGTAAGCAGATGCAATTTACCAAATTGGAAGCAATACAAGCTAGACATCATATGCAACATGCAACCACATTTGACAGCGCGAAGTTAAAGCAAGCACCTGGGATGGTTGTGTGTGGCAATTGAGATCATAAACTGTAGAGCTAAGTTTACTGTCTCCAACTGCTGACACTGCACCCGTTAGAGCGCTGGAACGCTTAGTGCTTATCTTTGAATTACACTGGAGCGACTTCTGTCTTTTCTTTTCTGCATTCATCAACACTGCGTCAGAGTCTGGAATACCCATGCATAAAAACAATAGTGTGAGTATGGGTGAAGTGTGTGCACAATTAGTACAGTGTAAAGGTAGCAGATAGCAGGTCGATGAGAAATAAATGAAGGGAGACATATGATAGCTCTACAACATGCATGGCACACTAAATTACTACAGGATTCTATGAAAATAACAGTCGACTGAAAGAAAATAGGTCAGTCCATTTTTTCTGCACCATCCGATGTACAAAGAACGGGCAGATCGCCTTCATCTACCTCCAGCGAGTCAGTGTTGACGATCTTCCTCGAAACGCCAGCGACCACCGGCCCAGTATTCCTCCCCTGCCTACGCCCTCCCCTCGACCTCACCGCACCGCCGTGCTTGGCACCGCCACCCGGCCATCCATTCAAGCCCCGCTGACCTCCAGATCGGGCGCAAGCAGCTCCTGCGCCCCACAGCCCTATGATAGACACCGATGCGCCGCTTCCCCGGGGAACAGGCGGACTAGGTGCTCCGCGCGCCTAAGCGGGTGCTGCTTCTTTTAATTGCAGTTCGACTAACCCTGATTGAAATCCAGGCGGGCTACTAACCTCTAGCAAAGGTGAAATAGTAAAAGGGAGGAAACCTTGTGCATTTAGTATCACGAAGAAGATGTAGTAAGAAGCGCTCAACTAGTTTATTTCGTGGGATGAATACAGTGTGAGCGGAGACGTAAGATTTGCACGAATAAGGGAAGAGGAGTACCTCTTTCTGCTGGCAGTGTTGTGTCCTCCTTCTGTTTTTCTGACGATCTTCTTGTTGTTCGCCGGAAACTAGAAGTTGTGGAGGACGGTGCAGCCTTGGACGAACCCATGGCCAAGTTGTTGAGTGTGGTGCGGTGGCCGTCTGTCGGTAGTGGGGAAGCAGATCCGAGGCGGAGAACGACGGCGTAGCGGGAACAGCTCCGGTGCGGTGGACGGTTGCGACAGTGGAGCCGCAATAGTGAGGCGCAGGACGGCGTGGTGGGAGTGGTTCTGGTACGGCGCACATCAGCGTCGGCGTCGTGGAGGCAGCTCTGCCTCGGCTTCAGCTGCTAAGTCCTTGAGGGCGTTGCGGTTGCGGTTGCATTGGACGATGATGTCGGGGTACGAGCTCTGCGTGATGAAGGAGGGCGGTGGTGGATTGGCCGCTATGGGGTGGAGGACAGAGGAGGCTGGGGTTTCGCGGCTGGTGGAGAGGGCGTTTTCGCGCCCAAGGAGTATGAATGGGGAAATGGAGGGAGGCGGGGAACTAAGGGGGAACAGTGTTTCGGTTTGAGATGCGCTTGTTTGAAATTTGGGGAAAGTCACAAACTTTCCCCCATCTAAAATTTTGGACATATTGCAGGTTGGGGGTAGGATAGTCATGTCAGGTGTCCCAAATGTGGGCGAGATAGATTTCGGCCGAGCGCATGGGTAGGCGCCCACGGCGTACGAATGCTTCTCTGGCGTCTTGGTGAAGTTACAAACCTACCCCGGTTTAGACCTTTGGACATCGGGCCGATAGGCTACACGGGCCAGAGTCAGGACAGTAATTTCCTACCACCAAAACATTAGTCTCGCACGGTTTCGGGTGACCAGAGGCCTATTTGGCGCTTCGTTCAGGGCCTCTTTGATTCACAAGATTGTAAAAATGAAGGAATAGGAAAAATGCAGGAATAGGGTGACATGTCCCATAGTATCCTACAGGATTTGAAAGAATGTTTGATAGCATAGGAAAAACAAAGGAATTCTACAAAGAGGTTTGAGTGGATGGAAAATTTTCCTCCAAAATGTAGTACAAATGGATCATATGGAAAAATTCCTAAGGATGCCAATCCTACGAATCAAACGAGCATCATAGGAAAAATTCCTAAGGGTTTAAATCCTCCAAAAATCCTATGTAATTCCTTTGAACCAAAGGAGCCCTCAATATTTGGGAGCAGAAGCATTTAACATTTTCGGTTCTCTTGAATTGAACTTCAGGATTTTTCAAACTTCACAAATCTTTACTCTTGAAAATCCTAAAGCTACGATTATTTTGGAATGGACGGGGTACATTTGAATATACATTGTACACGAGTATATATTAAAAAATATGCAACTTACCTCAGTTCATGCATGGTTCCAGATATAATCTCCTTGGTTGCAAAAAAAAGTTAGATATGCGTATGAATATATATAGCATGTTCAAACTCACAACAAAGATTGATGCCCCCTTTTACATCTGATTTACAAATTCCATTATCTCGGGTTCAAATAGATGAATGCACTTCCTATGAATTCGAATCTTCGAAACCCCCTTTATGTTGAATTCGACATGTATTCTATTTCGTAGCTAGCAATTTGGAATGTATCCATGCAAGTGACAAATGTATAAAGTGCTTCACACTAACAACATGGAGTGCACTAATTAATGTTTATATATGAATTGCAAAAGCATCCATTACCTGTATTTCAAACCGCTCTCACTCTATGGATCGATAATATGAAATAAACACATGCACATGCTAGAATTCAATTGCAGTTGAAGAAAGATCCTACTCCTGGTACTGTATATTAGTGATAGGGGTGTGTACAAAGTACACGTGAATACCAGGCATTGTGCGTGTGTGTGTATACTATCGATGAACTAGCCCCCAAACTTGTATAACATACTAAGGGCCTAGGGTTACAAATCATATATAGTCGGCTTATCACCAGTGGGGATAGAGTCCTCCGCGACTCTGGTAGCTTCGTGTTGTGCACCGAGTCCTCCACATGGGTGTTCGTATAACACATCTCGGTCCAACATATATGTGGCGCAGGATGGAACCGACCCATGAGTCTTCATGTTGACCCACCACAACTAGAAATGATGTGCCCACCACACCACACACGCAATCGGCCACTAAGAAATAAGCATATACAATAGTACAACGGTATCTAGCTCACGATACGCCTCCATATTTTGTTGATGACACTAACGGACTTTGCATTTGATGCGTGCTCCGTATTTTGTTGACGACACTTACGATCATTGTATTTGAAGCAAAAGCACGATATGCAGCGGCGGGGCCAGCCTAAAGTATCTATGGGGTCAATGGTATTTGTTGGATTTTTGGTTCAGTATGAACAGTAACTGAACAATGTTTTTAGGCTAATTTTCTAAAAAGTTGTGGGGTCAACTGACCCCCACAGACTAACACCTAGCTTCGCCCCTGAGGATATGGTCACTAGACTTCAGAATAAGCTCATCACGGTCACCACATACATTTTGTCGTGCTAACCAACATGTGGTTGGATTGTTAGAGGACACTGGTTTCTCGAGCCCACCAAGGTTAAAGTCCCGGTGCTCGCATTTATCTTGTGTTAATTTCAGTATTTTCCAGCGATGTACGTTCAGTGGGAGGAGACATTCCACTCGACTACGAGGCACCTATGGTGACTTCGTAAAATCTCAAGATCATATATGCTAGCCCACTCTCTCGAAGGTGCTCACAGGGGTAGGGTTCGCGTGTGTGCGCTTATAGAGGTGAGTGCTTGCGCGTATATATGAGCCCGTGCGTCTGTACCGTGTTAAACAAATACATATCATGATTATACGGTCACTGGCTCACCCGTACAACTCCGTATTTTGTTGATGACACAATCAATTGACCAGTCAAACGTTCCATGCAGCGGAACTAGTGTTGCACCATCGGGGCGCGTAACCATGGGGCCCACCTGTCAGCCCGTATATGAAAGAAAGAAATGGTAGTTTTAGTCTGTACTGTGTTAATAAAATAGGAGTACATTTTAGGGTGATCATACGGTCAGTGGCTCACCATACAGCTCCGTAATTTGTTGATAACACGATCAATTGACCAGTCAAACGGTCCACATTCAGCAGCGCACATTACCATAGGGCCCACCCGCCAGCGCGTATATGAAGGACAGAAATGGTAATAAATTAGTGGTCGGTGGGTATTCGAAGTCGTGAGACCTCTGGTTGGCAGTCACCGGCGGTTGGGGGGTGTTCATTGGCTGGTGGGGTGGGGATCCCCGGAGAAAAAGCTCGGTGGGGGGGGGGGGCTAGAGGGATGGCCGGTGCGGTGGCGGACCGGCGGTGGGGAGTGGTTTCAGGAAGGGCGGGCCGGCCACGGGCGGCGGGGGCTGGCGGTTCGGCCGGTGGTGGCTGGCGGCTCAGGGGGGGTGGAGTTTGATGATAAACTGGAGGCCCTTGATTTCGTATCCAACGGTTGGAAAATCTAATGACCCGAGATGAAAAAGTCAGTCGACTGATGTGTAGCCTCACCCCGCACGTACACATGCACGCACGCAAGACACGACGCATGTAGGCATGCAACACTGACACGTAGACACGCACACATGCTGGCATGCAACACTGACACGTACACATGCACTCACGAACACACGCACATACGCACCCATGCATGCAACACTGAAACATACCCTTGCACGCACGCAACACTCACACGCCTGCATGCACACAGCACACTACGCAAGACACATGCTCAACCTATACGTGCATGCACCCTTTGTTAAGGACATGGATTTTTACTGGTATTAATCAATCTTATCTGTGATAAGCAGAACATTGATGTTTGCAGCGGTCTTTATGAATCACAATGTATCGAATGGGCTATCAACATAGTAGGCTTATCTACATGAAAAAGATGACGTCACACTCAATGAACAATCATCGGTTTATGAAATGCCCGCTTCTGACTGCCCTGGCCCACCAAAGGTTCCTCTGTTGTGCGCTGCCTGCGTTGGGTCACTGACATGCAGGCCATGCTCCCAAAGAGCCCACACGTCAGTGGAAGAACGGTGCGGTGTCCTAGGTCAGAGTCGAGGGCGCCACTCGCGGCACGCCCGGCTAAACACGCTTCCATGCCGCATTCAAACGCCTCCATGAAACCCGCCCATGTGGAAGCCGAGAAACCCACTCTGGACACACGTCCATTCATGACCGGGCCGGCGTTAAACTCAATGCTGGCCGAGCTCCTCCCGTCCGCCGTCTATTTAATCTCCTATTTAAACGAGGCCAAACGCCGGCCAAGAATCGCACACCTCTGCCGCTCCCCTATCTCCTCCACCATTTTGTCCACTCTTACAATGGCTTACGAAGAGTAGTTATTCCGCATCCAAGCCAGTCGGGTAGCCCGCCGGATACGAGCTATGCAGCTTGCTGATCCACCTCCCTCCCCTCGCCCGATGGAGCCAGTTGCTGCCCCAAGCCGGCGCGCGGTTTAGCAACTCGCCGCTCCAGGCCAGCTCGACGAGGAGCAGCGCACGGGCGTCATTGCTGCCGTCCACGCCGCTGCCTCATACCGTGTCTCCCGTTTCTGTGGCCGAGACTCCCATGCCGGCGGCAGCATCATGCAAGCAGCGACAGAAGCCGGGTGCACGGAGAGCGACGAGTCGGTGGCCAGCGCCTCCGCGTCCGCTGGTATCATCAAGGAGAAGTAGAACACGGGAGGCCGCCGCCGCTTGGGTACCATGAAGGCCACCGCGGAGGTGACGCCGGCATACACAGCAGGTGTCTTGCTAGATCCTTTTGTTGTGAGGACCTTTGTCGACCCCGCATGGGCTCCACGGAAGAGGGGAATGTTAGGATGAACTCGAGCCGGTGCCGGCTATGGCGAAGTTGTGGCCGGTGATGAACTCGAACCAGTGCCGCCACCATCATCTTCGGAACCAGCCAATGATATCAGTTGGGCAGTGGGGAAGTGAGCCGTCCTTTGCGCTGAAGCATATACCTCCGGGGCTCCCGACAGTCCGGTGATCGTGCTGCCGGACATGAGGAACACAAATCGATCGGCGGGCGACCATTTAGGCCAGGTATTATATACATTTGCTGTCCAGAACTAGCACCGCGTAGTTCATTTGAATGTAATGAAATCCGTCATGTTTGTATGAAAATCCGGTATTTTATATGATTTCCGTCGTTGTTTATATGAAATATCAGTTTTTCTACGTGTTTGCGTGAATTTCGTCCGGTTGGTTGAGTTGTTGTCATAATGTGTGCGGCTACGGTTGGATGGCATAATTTGCGGGTTCCCGGTCAGTCTACGGGTGGCTCGGGCGGCGTTGTTGGACAAAAAAACACAGCTCGTGCGAGCTCGTCTCCAACGTGCGCGCTAGAGGATGCATGACAGCATGAGCACCCGAGCCATTCCTCGTTCATCGGTGGCAAAGGCACCGGTGGACAAAAGGGTCGCCAATATTTTGGCTACCCCGGGCAAGATCCAAACAGCCCCTCCCAACAGATTCAAATCCCTCGTTCGCCGTGGAATTTTTCCATGTGTTGTTTTCATGGACTAGCAAGATGCTCGTGCATTGCACGGAACATCAAGATGCATTTTTTACAAACTCCCGCATGCATGCAAGGGATAATTAATGTCCTCCTTTGCTAGTACCATGAGGCAAACACCATTAATATTGCATCGATTAGTGTTAGTGGCCTTGTATATCTGCAAATTGTAATTTTGATAGTGGCCCCTTGTATATAAAAATGGAGGGAGAAAGATGAGAGATAAGGTGAGGAAGAGTGGGGCGTGGTGGTGACTGGTGGTCGGACTGGGCGGAGGCATGGGGATGGACGGCGCATTATGTCTAGGTTTGTATCTCTCTCGCACACACCCACGTAGGTGGGGGACGTGCACGAAGAGAAGAGGTGCACGCACGGCGCACGTACTCTCGTCTCTTTCCCAACCACACCCGCACGGGTACACGGTGGAGCTCATTTCTGTACGAAAAAGGCAGCCCACGTGGTAATTTGGCACGTGTACTGGTTGTCCACTTGGTGGAGGGAGGATCATCTACCACGGGTGAACAAACAAATTGCGACTTGACGTGTTATGTTAAATTAAAAAAAGAGGCAAACCATGTGGGGCCTACCTTAGAGGCAAGGCTCTATACACTGGAGTACTTTTGATGTGTCCCGTCAACTCGCAGAACGAGGAGAAGCTTGCTTAGTACGCCGTCTCCCCCGCCCACGGGCGTGGTGGCTCATAGGATGAGGTGAAGCTTGCTTACGAGTAGTAGTAGTAGTAGTACTGTACGCCTTTACGCCCGCTCCCTCGCCCACGCGCGCGGTGGCTCGCAGCACGAGGAGAAAATTTTACTACTCCCTCCGTTTACTCCTCGTCCCTACTACGTACTTTGGTTAGTACTCCCTCCATTTACTTATACAAGGCCACTATAAAAAAATACATTTTGCATCTATACAAGGCCACAAATAGTAATCGAGACAAAAGTTACTACTCCCTCCTTTCCAGTTTATGGCTCAATTTCAAAATCTCTCCAACCAAGGTAGACGGTGAGTGGTCGAATTAATTTCGTAGTTTGCACAAGTAATTAGTACGCTCATTTTTCTCAAGAAGTTATGTTTACCGAGACATTAATTAGAACGAATGCATGAATGACCACTAAATTTCCATGAACTTGTACATGCATTGGTTAGTTTCCTCTTGACACTCCTTGCGTAGGGTGATCTAACGCACCTCAAAATCCAACATGTAATGGTACTACTACTAGTATAGTAAAATTGAGACTTGTCAAATGGAAAAACGAATGTTTTTAGATGAGCCCTATAAACCCTAGTGGGTACGTACTCCGTAAAAATAGAATTTTCCAAAACTAAGTCGCTCCCTTTCATGAATTCTGTAGTATACTCCTCCATCGACGCTCCCTTTCATGAATTTTGTACTTCCTATCGTCGACATGTGGGACATATAGCAACTGGGTCGATGTGTCAAGCACCAAATAATAGTGCAGAACAGCAGGGGGGACGCACCCCACTCGTACCGGCCCAGTAGTAGTAATGAGCAATGAGACGTCAAATCACAATGCCGCACCTTCCCAGACGGACGAAGCAACCATTATTTCACAGTTCGGTTCGCTATCATCTCAAACCACGTAGTATTGCTTCTGCCTCAACAGGGACACGCGCATCGCCTTGGTACATCATGACACGTGGGACCGCATGACAGGCCATGCTCCCCCGCCGATCGCTCGATAAAATAACCTCATTTTTACTATACTTCCTCCGTATCGGTTTACTACATGGCATGCACTTCGTTCTAGGTTGAGAATTTAACTGGCTATATATGTGATGAACAGTACTCTAGCCTTTTATAAAATGTACACTATTGTACAGTAGTACTATCGATGGATTGCGCCATGGAGCAAAAATTGAAATGAAAAAAGGTGGTACATATAGAGAGCGCTCGTCGCCAAATTATGCATATAGTACTATTAAAAAAGCTAGTACGTGCTTAATTGGGGTGCTAAATTCTATTAAAGAAATACTAGTAGTATGTACATACTGAAGAGTTAAACTAACGAGAAGAAACATAACATAGTTCTGCTGGGGGCTCAGCACAACACACCCCTCAAATTAAACTAAGCACACCTGAAATTAAACTATGCAACTAATCTGGTAGACACTTCATTAGAAGTTTA
The DNA here is from genome assembly GCF_018294505.1 of Triticum aestivum. Classification (NCBI taxonomy): domain Eukaryota; kingdom Viridiplantae; phylum Streptophyta; class Magnoliopsida; order Poales; family Poaceae; genus Triticum; species Triticum aestivum. The sequence goes on from NC_057800.1 coordinate 111,035,096, forward strand.
GAACCACCATGAGCAATGACACTGCCACCTTACTCGGAGTCCTCGTCCACGTCCTCGATTTCGTCCTTGTCCCTCTCCCTCTTGGCCGATACTTCTTTGCTTGAACCGCACACTTGGCTGTTGCTCTTCATCCAACCCTTGAAGATATTGAAGCAAAGGTAGCCATCCATTGTAGCATAGTGGATGTGGTGTATATCTAGTATATACATTCTGCTACCATGCATGACGATGAAACGTGTATGGAGGTTTCTCCAGTTTACCGTACGAAGGATGAACCATGGCTCCTGCCAGGGTCAGCATTGAAGGCTAACGAGAAGACACTAGCCGATTCTTCTGGAGGTCGAAGGGGTTGCCTACAACGAGACCTATCTGACACAGGACATCCCTGTCGTTCTTAAAGTCTACAGTAACGAATTTCACTGTTTTGTCCTTGAGGAAGTTCTTAAAATCCTAGCACTCAACGTCGGGCTATGTGGTAGACCAAGCAAACGTTATGTACGCAAACCTGGATCACGGCGGGCTTCTTCCTCTCTTCATCCTTTAGATCCTTCTCTGGTCCCAGGACTGTGGTGTACTCAACATCTAGCCCAGCGACCCACTCATCATTTGAGTTTTCGAACATGCGTCTGAAGCGAGAAAGGCATCCTTTCACCGTCGCGGAAGAACAAGTGTAGATGACGTCGAACTCATCGCCGGTGATGGTTCTAACCTTGTACTCACCGCCAATCGTGGAGATTTGGGACGCCATGGATTTGGGAGGAGGAGTTAGGATTAGTGGAACTGTTGTAATGTGAATGGACGGGATGACTAGGAGCGAACCGCCGTAGTATTGAAGGACGTGCGGGGACGAGTAGGAGCGAACTGCCAGCGTGCGAACGGCAGGGTAGTGGCTTTCCATTCTCCCATGATACGGGCTTCCGAGAGCCCTTGGATCTGAGATCGAACGGTTGCATGGCGTGATTCTAGACCTATGGGTGAATATCCTATCCTGGAGGGTTATTCTGCAAATTTTTAGCAAGTTAGCGTGCGACCATTTGATCTCAGATCCAAGGGCTGCCAGCAGCCCGTATCATGGTCGCGCCTACCACGACCGTCGCGTCGCTCGTGCGGTCGCGCCCTTGGAGATTTATCACGGTGCGTTAGGCTATCTGATGTTGGCATGTCATACATAGTCATCACTTAGTCACTCATACTACAACAAGGTTGGCTATAAGTGTATTTTTTACTCCTCTCTATCTCTTTCTTCGTAATGGAGGTGGTCAGGAATCGGGAGACTCACGTCGATCGTAGCACCGCAGTTAAAATGATAATGGCAAGTCAAATCACGGGGCCCCACCTGTCCAGCAGTAACTCGCTGTCAAATCACACAACCCTACGTTTGCAGCAGCCTACTCCCTCGTCTTCTCGCGTCTCTGTCGAACCGACTAGGCGGAACTGCCCCGCCTACCGCGCAGTAAAATCGCCGCCCTCGACTTTTAAATACAACTACATCCGCTTAAGAATCCAATGATATACTTTTTGTGATATAGTAACTCATATTTAGTTAGTCAAATGGATGACCTAGAACTTCGTGCAGGCCCTATAAACCAAGATGCCTAAAAATAAAAAAACTGAGACAGAGAGGGTAGTTCAGCACGTATCTTTTTAGATCAATATAGTCGGGATTCACCAAGGAGCAAAACCAAGTGGTAGGCTGCTCCTGTCGTGTTGGCGTAGCAACTCAAGCAGGGTCAGTCCGCACACGAAATGGCAACACACTTAACAGGACCCCTTTGGCCGACATGTGGCTCATCCACCATTTTGTTCCACATGCGATGCACCAAATTATAGTTTGGAGCAGCGGTTGGAATTGGAGGCACCCCGGTCGTAGCGCCGCAGTAGTAGAAAATGAGCGATGAGGGGTCAAATCACAAAGCCCCACCTTTCCCGCATTAAGCTGGACGGACGAAGCAACCATCATTTCACTCTAGGGCGCAAGAGCATACATAAAAGAGAAAACAATGATGCGTGCGGCAACTACCTAGGGCACCCTAGGGTAGGGATCTCCACTACAGATCCTTTTTTTGAAAGCGCCTCCACTACAAATCGGCTTCTCCCTCGTCCTCTTGAAGAAAACCGATGATGAGTGCGGTGGTAGGGTTTGTAGGAGTACTACAACGTGCGGGGCCACGTCGTAGTAAATGGGTTCGAGTCGATGCGTTAAATATGTGTGGGCCGCTTGGTTTTACGGGAACGAGGCAGCATTTTGGGTTCGGGGACCAGTGGAGATATTGTAAGTACAAAAAATTGTGGACGTAGGTTCGACCGAAAGGCAATGATGCATGGGCCCTGCATTTTGATATACCCGGGGCCGTGTGAAATTTGCTACTCTACTCAAAACTAGTAAGGTGCACATGTATTGAACGCATGAGGTTTTGAAACCAAATTATGAATAAATACACACTATAGCATGTAAAGCTTTGAGTCATATATCCATGATGTAGATGTTCATTTAGTTCTTATAGTTCATCTCATTCAAAATCAATTAGTTTTATAAAAATGTTAAGATTCATGTGGTTGTGCATTGTAAATCATAAAGTAAAAAACAAATAATGGCAATTCATTTAGAAAAAATAATCAATTATGATACAGAAGATTCTAGAACAAAGGAGAAGTGCTTGTGTTTTGAGGTTTGTGCATTATGCTTAAGTTCAACCATGGAGTCTTCTAAATTGTACATGTGGCAGATCTGGTGGAATGTTGATGATATCCAACGGCCTGTAGTGCTCGGATTTGCCTATCTCTGCACTGTCGGGTTAGCTTCATCCAGCGACCATCTTTCAAAGTTATTGGCACACTATATAGTTCTTGTGCCATAGTTGCATGTTTTGGAAAAAAGCTACTAGTGGGTTGTACTATCTATTTAGGAATAGAAGATGTATACATGGAAGTTGTAGGGAAAGAGATGACATGGAGCATCTCAATTCCTATGAGTAGGGATTGGAAAAGAGATGTCATTTGGTTCACATCATAGGAACTTTTCTATTGAATCTAGAGATGACATGTATCTCAATTCCTATGAGGAGGGATTAGAAAAGAGATGTAATTTGGTTCATATCATAGGAACTTTTCTATTGAATATACGCTAATGTTTATTTTCCTTTGAAATTAAGGGAGTATAGGAATCCATTCATATGAACCAAGTGGCTCTAAAGCTATAGAAATGATATCATGTTTATTTCCTTTGAAATGTGGAGTATATGAATCTATTCCTATGAACCAATTGGCTCTAAAGGAAAAAATCCTATAAAAATCATATCATATAGAGTTCCTATGATATTCCTCGACACTAAAGGATGCTTGAAATTGCTGCGGGTGATACGATGGTCTTTCTTTGTAGACTCCTCACCCATCTTTATAGTTACCTCTCGAAGATGAATGAAATGATATATATACATGGTATTCTACATGTGCAATTTGGTACACGAAAACTCGGTAAAAGTTTGCGAGGTTCGAATTTTCAATAAAGCTATATGCACTGCATTTCGGAACGGAGGGAGCATACGGCAGTTGCTAACACTCACGTGGAAGATTTGTGTGTAGGAGGAGTGGCTGTTCTGTTAAATGACATGGCAAAACTGACACTGTCGGATGCCGATCTAACGGTTCTTACGGCGTTCGTCAGGAAAAGGCTTGTGGCGAACGTTTGTCGGATAATGATTTATGGACACATGCATTGCATTGATACGTGCCCCCCTCTCTCTCACGCACACACACCCTCATGAGTCACGACTCTCCCGAGTCCTCTCGCAGACTCGCACGTCGCACCCACCGTCTATCTGCAGGTAGACGTCACACACATATGTGCTCTTCACACCCTACCCTCAGAACTTCTAAAAAACAAAAGACGGCGCACACATTTTATTTTAGCTCAGACGTCACACACTCATACTATTACTCTTGCGGCGAACGTTCTTTGGGCATAGTATATTGTACTCTCGCGAAGAGAAGTGGTGCACACGCACTAGTTCTCTCACACCCACTCGCGGGTACACGTAGGCGCACATTTTTTTGAAGCTGGTACACCGAAATCACTCCACTATATATAAAAGCAGGAGCCTTAGCGCTTGCTTTACTAGGGTTCCTCTCGTTCACTCTCTCATGCTCTCCAGATCTAAGCAACACATAGGTGGCCACACTCTCTCCCAGCTCACGGCTGGTCACAAATCCGGCCGGACAACCTCGACCGGGGCAGGGGTGTAGGTGCATCGTTCACACTGTCGTCGGCGGCGAGGGAGGAGACCAACAGCTGCTCGCGCATCCCGATCGGCGGCCGTGATGTTCTCTCCGAGAGAGCGCCGGCTCGGGAGTGCCTCTGACCCCTTCTTCCTCCTTGCGGTATTGTGGCCAAGATGCGGCCTCCCGACGCCGTCTTTGCCACATGCCGACGACCCTCAGGTATATATTCCTTCGAAACCTGCCTTGCTCTACTGCCCCAGCTCCCTTCGTGTGGATCCTTTTCTACTTCCGTCCGCTGTTCCAAAGCCACCTAGACTTTTACTATTATTAGAAGTAAAGCTAGTTCATATAGTCGACTCAAAGCGTTCGTTCAAATAGGAAAGAAAGTGGGAAAGCTATAGCATGAATCTAGGACTTGGTTCTAAGAAGAAATGGGGGAAATTAGTAATATCTGTCACTGTTTAAATAACCATATTTCGTATTTGCGCAAATAGGGATGTCTGTCTTCATATCGTTTCAGGATGTCTGTCTCCGCATTGTTTCTATCCGCGCAATCAAAAGCACACACCTCAGTTTTAGTACAACTGCGCAAAATGAGATGGCTATCCCTCGTTGTCGTCATCTAACCTCCCGTCCTCAAGGTATCCCTACATTGGTAGTAACTAAGGTAGAATGACCAAAGCAATCTAAAAGAAGCTGATTCATACGTTTTACTTCCTGATTGCAGTGCAGGGATGAGCGAAAACAACTGCATCCTAGTCCGGAATGCACTTTCTACCAGTTCATCCATGGACCGAGGACTAGCTGGCACGGCTGCACGACGGTTTTTTGGACAGGTGCGCGGACAAGAGGCATTGTGGTCTGCTTATTTCTGCAAATAGCGGTGCTTAAATTTAGTGGAATGCACAAGCATTTCAGCTGGTCAGTACACTGCATGGTTCAGTTCAGCATTCCAGCTGAGACCACAATTATAATTGGTTATTCTGGAATGAGAGAACCTAACCCTGAATGGTGGCAACAAGAAAAAACTAGAGTGAACTCCAGGAAATTTAAGCCTGTCGGGAGGCCCTTTGCTCAGAGAAGCCTTGCTTGTTTTTTCCTGATTTGTAAACCTTCTCACAACTTTGTCTTTTGCTGTGAACTAGTATATGTTTGTTATGTTCTATGAATCATTGAGATGTATAAAATTGCTTAACTTATGCTTTTCAAGTTTTTTATGAAGACGAGTTTAATGTGAGTGTTCCACATGAGCGCTGGACTAGCGTGTGAACGTTTGGAATTTATTACATTGTGGCCTCAATTAACTGCATGAACCACTGTAACAAGATACATAGTTGCTTATATGTTAGACAGCAGATTGTTGATTGTTAGCTGGTCGATAGCCTAGTGTTGAAGCGAGCTGAGCCAATGTGCCATGTTTTGCACAACTGCTTACAAGTGGGGTAGCACCAACAGTGTTTACAAGTACTTATGTATACGTCGGCGCACGGTTCTCGAACGAGTGCTCTATTTCATCAAAACACACACTGCTCGTATGATAAACCGTGACAACTTATGTCTTACCATGCCATATTCATGAAAAAACTAGTGAGGACGCATCTGTTTCGGCAACAATTACGATGGTTCTCAAATGATTCACGGGCACACAAAAGTAGCAGCAGTTCCCATAGACGGATTCAAACAGAGTACTAGCCCCAGAGGGGTCGATAACAGGCAAGGTTCGGATAATTAGACACAATCCAAACTACTATTAAACACTAGCTGGGGCAACTATTTCATGCCTCGATCTAATTTGGGCTGGACACAAGACGGACCTTGCCATGAACATCATCGAGGACGTCCCGCAACAGCTCAATCCTGTGAACCTTCATGAAGACAACCTTGTGGCCTTGCCACTGATAAACTTGTTTGTGGAGGCATGCCACATCATCTTCCTGCGTAAGCTTGACAAGAACAGTATGCCTCACAAACGAAGGAGTAGCTTTGAACTTCTTGTGCTTCAGTACACCCTGGACAACACGCCTGACAACAGTGAGGCTGGAATACAACTCTTCATTGGTATAACCGCAAATGGCTTCCAGGATCCAACAGCCTAAGAACTCTGTTTTCCCAGTGCGTATATTCAGGTCGTCCGCCTCATAGCGAGTGACATGGACAACCACACAATCCTTGTCTGCATCAGGGCTCTAATTGAAACAGAAACAAATTCTGAATTACTTTTCAGTATAAGAAACACAAGTTATTTAAACCACTATGTATAGCATGGCATCGAAGCTAATAAAATTTTGCATTATTAATCACCACATACTTCCTTTTCTAAAAAAATCACCACATACTTAGATGAAAACCACAATCGAGATCGGCAAAGAAGGAAATCACCTTGGGCAGCTCAGCGGGGGGGGGGGACACATCCTCGAAGGGGGAAAACTGCTCCTGCAGTGCCACGGGGGCTGTAACCTCAAACGGGGCGTTGACCATCTCAGTAGTGGCCGTGAGCGTATCTGGGGTCGGCTCGGTGGTTGCCTCCATCTTCTTGGAGCTCTCTGTCTCGTGGGGATCAGCCTCCCGCGTCTGCTCCAATATCGGCAGATCTTTGCCTGGTTCTCCTTGGTCCATCATGAAACTGACGAATACTAGGAGACCACTGAAAGGAAAACACAATCGCAATGACAATGAAACAAAAAAGAGAGTGAGGATCGGTTACTGCTTTGCAAAAGTTCTTTTTTTCTCTGAACGAAAATATACCAACATCACGGATCCGCTTACCTTCCCTTCGTTCGGAGAGAAGAACAGTGGCAGATGCGAGTGTTGCCTTTCTTGAAGACGGTGAGGGAGAAGGGGATTCAGCGAAGAGTGAAATGATGGTTGCTTCGTCCGTCAAACTTAGACTGCGGGGAGGTGGGGTTTTGTGATACGACGGCTCGTTACTGCCGCGCTACGACCGGGGTGACTCTCCGCCTGCATACTGCCTTCTAATTTGGTGGATGGCATTTGGGCCCGCGCGCTGCATGGCCCGCATGTCGGTGAACAAAAGTATAACGACATTCAGTAGAGGGAGACGTTTCAATGACCTAGGAGGAGCCAGAAGCGGTAGAGTGTCTCCACTGTACTAGTAGTAATTGTTTTTCTGGGTAGCTGTAGAGTGTCTCCACTGTACTAGTAGTAATTGTTTCTCTGGGCCCAAGACAAAACAGCCCATCCACACTAGTAAATAGTAAAATCAATTCAAAAGCCCATATATTTACTGAATTGACGGATGGGTATGTCGAAGAGCAAAAAAAGGAGTTTCAGGTGGGCAAAAGAGCTTCTGAACGTGTCGGGCTTCTATTTACAACATATTGTGGTCATAATCCAGTAAATTTTACGACCCAGGATGTTCATTCTATGGACCTGACCGATCCATTTGACTGTGACTGCCGAAAACAGTGCTGGAGTTAGATGTTGTTGCCCTTTTCAATCTGGTTTTTTTGTAAACCTGATGAACAATTAACCCTCGTGCTTTTGTACAGTTTGTAAGCTGGAGTTAGATGTTCCTGCCCTTTTCAACTCGGCTGTGACTGTCATATTTTCTTTGAAACAAGGCAAATGGCTTGCCATTCGTTTAATTTAGAGTGAAATATTGTAACAAATCCCAACCAAGGGAAATAACATCACTCTCGCCGGCTGCTTGAGCTCACTGTGCATTACAGAAGCCAAGTGATTAGCCCCCACCAGCACCCACAAACTTATTTCGAACTAGCACATCAAATGGGCTGTAAATTTTCATAGGAAAGGCTGCATGACCGTGACAGATTTGGATTCTGACATTTGGGACCCGCGAGGAAATAGCCTATCCAAGGTGGTGTCGACTTACTAGCCAGTCAACAAATGATTCTGCCTACCAGCCGTTGGATTGACATCCAACATCTGTCGTGTATCTTCTATCTCTTGTCTTCTTCTTCCTCCAGCCACCCAAACCAAACCACCCCGTCCGCTCCGCCTGCTCCCGCCTCCCATGGCTGGCTACGCCTCCGCCGCCCTACCGTATGTACCCTCCAACGTTGGCCAGTCCCTCCCTCTATTCCCCCACACGTCCTGTTATTCTCCGGCGACTTCAGCCCCAACACGCACCCGCGCTCGAACCAGTCAACCCTCGTACTCCCCTCCGCCTATGACTGGACCGGCACATCTTCAACGACTCCTGCTCGTTCCATCCGAGGCCTCGCCGTCGTCCTCCGCCTTGCGGCCTTGGTTCGCTCGCCGTGCGCGGTGCACCGCCCTCTTGCGTTGTCAACGTCGTCAACAACCGAGAGGAACAAGGAGATGACTGTACATGGAGAGGATGACAGTAGGGACCCACCAGCTTCATGGCAGTACGCAAGCAAGTGCCTCTATAGTACAAGTCCAAAAATATGGTTCCTTCTAATGGTTGGACATCTAAGGCTCACGCCATTGTCAACGTAGTCAATAAACGAGAGAATTACACTACGAGCGGCTGACACCAAGGACCCAGCAAGTCACACAGTTTTTTTTTGGAACAAGCAATTGTTATTTTTACTAGTTTTAGCGACGGATCAGGGTAACAACGAGGCTGTGCGGGGGCTGTGGCTCGTCTACCAGGGTTTTATTTATGTTTACCACATCATGAGCCTAGTTGTGTTTTTTTCTTGCTGAAAATGGCTAGCCCAGTTCTATTTTTTTAAAGAAATACCCAAACAAGGCCTACTTGCTTTATCGGCCCTGCTGGGCTGCAAATCATTCAAGAGGAGGAGAGTTTCATTGGTTTGCCCAGAAGTGGGTTGTACATTTTTAAAACACATCAAACCGGGAATTAGTTTCAATTTTTTTCATTACAAGATCTTAAATTCCATTGATTTTTATGCGTGGACAATTATTTGGATTTTATATTTATATAAATTATTTTTAAAAATTGTTTGAATGTGAATTGATATTTCTGGATTAAAAACAGTTGACCGCACCGAAATATGCAAAATTTCGTATACTTTTTAAACGTGGCCGCAATATGGGGTGTAATGCTAACAAAAAGAAGATGAGCTCCAAAAAAATTCTTAAGAATTAGCAAATGGGCTGTACATTATTAGAAATAATGGCAGATGGGTTGTATGCTGTTTTCCACAGATTTGAGGCTGACTTGTGCGCCTACTACAGGTTGACGCGTATGCTTTCATAAAAAAAGGTTGACGCACACGCAACGCCCTGTCAACTTAGTCAACACACGAGAGTAGTGACTGTTGGATGTCCATCCAACGGCCGTCGTGCTTCTTCAATCTCTGCTCTTCATGCTCCAGCCGCTCAACCAAGCGCCGACGGGACTGCCTGCTCCCTCCTCCCGCGGCCGGCTATGCTGCCACGCAGGCCTCACGGCGCCACCGTACTCCCATCGCTGGCCTAGCCATCCCTCTACTCACCCACACATGCTGCTATTCTCCGACGATGGCAGACGAACCAGTAAACCCTCATACTCCTCCGCATGGGAAACAACTATTGAGTATTCCCTGGCTCCATGTCATTCCCTTCCTAGGCCTCGCCGTCGTCCACCGCCCTGGTGCTCTCGGCGCGGCCTGGTTAACGTGGTCAATGAATGACATCCATCGGAAGTGGACTGTACGTGGAGAGGCTGACAGCTGGATCCATGGCTGCACGCAAGGAAATGTCTCCTTATTACGCGCAAAATAATGATTCCTCTACCTGACAGCTAGGACCCACAGGAAGGGCCTTTGTATTTCGCGAAAAAACGTTCCCCCCGCTGATAGGTCGGACCCACCAGCTATATCTTCGCACGCAAGGAAGTGCCTCCTTATTACGCCCAAAAAAAATGAATACCCCCATATTGTTGGGCTGACTTGTGTGCCTACTAATTTGACGGGGACGGAGGGCTTTGTAAATTTAGTCAATACTCCAGTGACCGTATGATGTCCATCCAACGGCCATAGTGCTTCTTCAACCTCTGGTCTTCTTGCTCCAGCCGCCCAAAGCAGCGCCGGTCGTGCCGCCTGCTCCTGCCTCCCGTGGCCGACTGTGCTACCGCGGAGGCCTCACCGCCCCCATACTACTTCCACCACTGGCCAGGCCATCCCTCCACTCACCCACACCCCTGTTATTCTGCGGCGACGGCAACCTCACACCGCAGCCGAACCAGTGAACGCTCATACTCCTCTCCGCATGGGCATCCACTGCCGCGTCTTGCCCGGCTCCGCGTCGTCCCCTTCCTAGGCCTCGCCGTCGTCCACCGCCATGGTTAATATGGTCAACAACCGACTTCCAATAGAAGAGTACTGTATGTGGAGAGGCTGACAGTTGGGTCCACGACAGCCGCAAGGAAGTGCCTCCTTATTACGCGGAAAATAACTATTCCTCCACCTGACAGCGGGGACCCACCGGATGGGCCACCAGTATTTTGCGAAAAAATCGTTTCCCCCTGACTGCTGGGACCCACCGGACGGGCCACCGTATTTCACGAAAAAAACGTTCCCCCCGCTGTCAGCTCGGACCCACCGGAAGTGCCTCCTTATGACGCACAAAAAATAAATACTCCCTCGGCTAGCTGGGACCCACCTTGGTGGGAGGCTGACTTGTGGGCCTACTAAGTTGACGGGGACGAAGGGCTTTGTCAACTTAGTCAATATGAACGATTCTAGCTCCAGTGGCCGTACGATGTCCATCCAACGGCCGTAGTGCTTCTTCAACCTCTGGTCTTCTTGCTCCAGCCGCCCAAAGCAGCGCCGGTCGTGCCGCATGCTCCTGCCTCCCGTGGCCGGCTGTGCTGCCGCAGAGGCCTCACCGCCCCTACTATTCCCACCACTGGCCAGGCCCTGCGGCGACGGCAGACTCACACCACAGCCGAACCAGTGAACCCTCGTACTCCTCTCCGCGTGGGTTTCCACTTCCGCATCTTCCCCGGCTCCGCGTCGTCCCCTTCCTAGGCCTCGCCGTCGTCCACCGCCGTGGTGCTCTCCGCGTGGCGTGGTCAACGTGGTCAAGGAACGACTTCCATCGGAAGAGTACTGTACGTGGAGAGGCTGACAGCTGGGTCCACGGCCACAACCCAGTTTTTTTGTGATTTGCCAAGTAAGTCGCTTTGTCAGGCCTGTTGGGCTGCAAATCTTTCAAGACGAGGAGAGCTTTCATTCGGCTGGCCGAGAAAATGGCCCATCAGTAATGAGAAATGGGTTGTACATTTTTAAAACACATCAAACCGGCAATTAGTTTCAAATATCTTTTTTTCATTTCAAGATTTTAAATTACATTAATTTTTATGCGTGGAGAATTTGTTGGATTTTATATTGATATACATTTATTTTTAAAATCAGTTTGAATGTGAGTCGAAATTTCGGGATTAAAAACAGTTCGGACCGCACCGAAATATGCAAAATTTCGTATAATTTTTTAACCGTGGCCACAATATGGGCTGTAATGCTAACAAAAAGAATATGGGCTCCAAAAAACCTTAAGAATTAGCAAATTGGCTGTAAATTATTAGAAATAATGGCAGATGGGTTGTATGCTGTTTTCCACAGATTTGAGGCTTTCCTAAAAAAAGGTTGACGCACAAGCACTGACTGTTGGATGTCCATCCAACGGCCGTCGTGCTTCTTCAATCTCTGCTCTTCCTGCTCCAGCCGCTCAAACAAGCGCCGGCGGGACTGCCTGCTCCCTCCTCCCCGCGGCCGGCTGTGCTGCCGCGCAGGCCTCACCGCCCCACCGTACTCCCATCGCTGGCCTAGCCATCCCTCTACTCACCCACACCTGCTGTTATTCTCCGGCGATGGCAGACGAACCAGTAAACCCTCGTACAGTCGTACTCCCCTCTACATGGGAAACAACTGCCGAGTCTTCCCTGCCTCCGTGTCGTCCCCTTCCTAGGCCTCGCCGTCGTCCACCGCCGTGGTGCTCTCGGCGCGGCGTGGTCAATGTGGTCAACGACCGACTTCCATCGGAAGAGTACTGTGCGTGGAGACGCTGACAGCTGGGTCCACGACCGCAGCAAGGAAGTGCCTCCTTATTACGCGCAAAATAATTATTCCTCCACCTGACAGCGGGGACCCACCGGATGGGCCACCGTATTTCATGAAAAAACGTTCCCCCTTGACTGCTGGGACCCACCAGCTACACCTTCGCATGCAAAGAAGTGCGTCCAGGCAAAAAAAAAGAAAATGATTCGCCCCCCTGACTATTGGGACCCACCAGCTACATCTTCGCACGCAAGGAAGTGCCTGACAGTCGGGACCCACCTGGTCGAAGCGTACGTAGCATTGTCATTCTGGTCGCGAACGTGTACGTACATATATACTGGTGGATGTAGAGGCACGCACATGTCGTAGTAGAGGCGCGCACGTAGCATGTACACGTACGTACAGCGGCCAGGGTGCAAGAAAGAAAATACGGCCACGTATGTGTACATACGGGCGGGGTCTCGAACGCCTACTCGCGCATACGTACGGCCAGGGCTCGTTGACATGGCAGGGTCGGAACGGAGAAACAACGTCGTCGTCGTGTTCATGGGGAGGCAACGGAATGCGTCGTGTTCATGGGGAGGCAACGGAATGCGTCGTGTTCATTGAGAGGCAACGGAACACGTGGGAGCCAACCGGCTGGGTCGGAACGGAATGCGTGGTCGTGTTCATCGGGAGGGCTTGGATGGAACAGGTGATGGAAACGAGGCCTAGCGTACCGCACAACGGAGGAAACGGACCTCCTACGTTCGGAACGGGGTCCTGTTGATCGGGAGGGGTATGGCGTACCGCAAAATGGAGGAAACGGACCTCCTATGGTCGAAACAGGGGTCCTGTTGATCGGGAGGGGTGTAGCATACCGCAAAGCGGACGAAACGGACTTGTGTTGGAGCGCTATGGTCGAAATGGGGGTCCTGTTCATCGGGAGGGGTGTAGCATACCGCAAAACGGGACTCCACGGGATACTGCTCATCTCCACCGTCGACCTCCTCCAGCCTCCACGGCTCATGTTCATCCAGCCTCCACCGCGCGCTACTCCACCGGCTACTGTTCAACCACCCCTCCACGGGCACCCCTCCACCGTTTACTGTTCATCCAGCCCTCCACACCACGGGGTCCTGTTCAACTACCCCTCCACGGGCACCCCTCCACTGTCTACTTTTCATCCAGCCCTCCACCACACCACGGGGTCCTGTTCATCCAGAGGCAACGCCACCGCTCACTATTCATCCACCCCCCCCCCCGCAACGCTCACTGTTCATCCCAGAGGCAGCATCGATTGGCTTCAGTTAGCAGTAGTAGCGAAGGAATCGCTCGATCAAGTTCAGTTAACAGCCATCGATCGATCGCTTGGGTTCAGTAACGTGTAGCCTGCAGTGCAATCGCTCGGGTTCAGTTAGAGCCCAACGCCTCGCTCGGGTTCAGTTAGAGCCAACGCCTCGCACACATGCGCGTACGTGTACGAGAGAAACGCGCATCGCTCGGCTCTCGACATCCCACCTTAACCAAGAACTCCCCGAAATTTTCCTCGCCCTCGCTTTTACCATGGTTTTTTCCGTCATGGTCTCTTGGACGGCCCAAAGAATGTCATGCAGCTGCATCTCCAGCCCGCCCAGGACGAAAAGCCCATTTTCTGTCATGATTTTTTGTCATAGAAGTAGGAGCCCACCACATCTATGATGATACCGGGTTTTGTCACAATTATCGTCATAGAAGTGTCATATGTATGACAGAAAAAATTTCCGTTCGGCCCAAAATGTCACAGATGTGTCTTTTTTTTGTAGTGAGTGATGCTGCTAAGCTGCCTTTGAGGATTTGAAGAGACAGCTCGCTGAGCCGCCGGTCCTTGCTGCTCCCATTGATAAGGAGACATTATTGTTGTATGTGGCTGCTAACACACGTGCTATCAGTGTGGCCATTGTCGTAGAGCGCAAAGAGGCCGGCAAGGAATATACGGTTCAGCTTCCAGTTTATTACATCAGTGAGGTGCTTATTGAGTCCAATCAAACATATCAACACTGGCAGAAGCTCGCTTATGGGGTGTTCATGGCAAGCCGGTAGCTTAAGCAATATTTTTAGGGTCACCCCATCACTGTGGTTAGTTCTGCTCCTTTAGGAGATCTCATTCAAAATAGAGAAGCCACAGGACGAGTCGCCAAGTGGGCCATTGAACTTGGGCCTCATGGTTTAAAGTATGTGCCACGTACTACTATCAAATCTCAGGCATTGGTGGACTTCATCAACGATTGGACAGAGCTGCAGATGCCTGAAGAGAAGCCGTACAACACATATTGGACTATTCATTTTGATGGGTCCATGCAATTGGAGGGCTCGGGGGGCTGGAGTTGTTTTAGCTTCCCCTCGAGGTGACAAATTTTGTTATGTGCTACGGTTGATGTTTCCCTGTACTAATAATGCAGCTGAGTATGAGGCCTTGTTCCATGGTCTTCGGATGGCTAAGGAGATGAGCTTAAGCCGGGTAAGGTGCTTTGGCGACTCATATTTGGTGGCTCAACAAGTATCCTCTCATGGCGGCTTATCGCCGTATAGTTGATGCCATTGCTGGACACTTCAAGGGTTACCAAGTGGAGCACATTGATCGCAGAAAGAATGAAGCGGCTGATGCTTTAAGCCGGCTGGGGTCTCAGCGTAAGCCGGTGCCGCCTAACACTTTGTTAGATATTCTGCATAAACCTTCTGTCAAGTTGCCTACAGAGGAAGACTTGGCTGTTCCAGACCTGGAAGCACAATTGGTGGTAGCTCTTCATGTCATCCCAGATTGGACAGTGCCATATTTGGCTTACATGACCCGGGGTGAGTTGCGTGAGGATGAAACCTTGGCCAGACAGATAACCCGGCGGTCTAAGTCAATGACAATTGCCAATGGTGAGTTACATCATCGTAGTGTCACTGGAGTGTTTCAACGTTGTGTCTCTCCTGAGGAAGGTCAAGAAATTCTTCGTGAGATCCATGAAGGAGATTGTGACCATCATGCCGGTTCAAAGTCTCTTATGGCCAAAGCTTTCTGTCATGGATTTTATTGGCTGATGGCTCACGCTGATGTGGAGGATCTAGTCAGTAAATGTGATGGTTGTCAGAAATTCACACGACGGGCTCACATGCCGGCTCAAGAATTGAGGATGATTCCAATTACTTGTCCGTTTGTAGTCTGGGGTCTCGGCATGGTTGGGCCTTTCAAAAGGTCCAAAGATAAAAAGACACACCTTCTGGTGGCGGTTGACAAATTCACAAAGTGGATTGAGGCAGAGCCGGTTAGTAAGTGTGACGCAGCCACGGCGGTTCAATTCATGAAAAAGGTGATCTTTCATTTTGGCTTTCCACACAGCACTATAACTGACAATGGTACTAATCTGTCCAAGGGTGCCATGGAGGAGTTCTGTCAACGTGAGCATATCCGGCTTGATGTTTCATCAGTAGCTCACCGCCAATCCAATGGTCAAGCTGAAAGAGCCAATCAAGAAATCTTGAAAGGCATCAAGCCCCGGCTTATGGTTCCTTTACAACGGACGCCGGGCTCTTGGGTGGAGGAGTTACCTACTACCTCTTGAGCACTGCATTGGTTTTCCCTTGAAGAGGAAATGGTGATGCAGCAAAGTAGCGTAAGTTTTTCCCTCAGTTTTTGAGAACCAAGGTATCAATCCAGTAGGAGGCCATGAACGAGTCACGCGCACCTACACAAACAAATAAATCCTCACAACCAACGCAATAAAGGGGTTGTCAATCATTCACGGTCACTTACGAGAGTGAGATCTGATAGATATGATAATATAATATTTTTGGTATTTTTATGATAAAGATGCAAAGTGAAGAAAGCAAAATAAAAACGGCACCAGAAATAGCTAAGTGATGGAAGATTAATATGATGGAAAATAAACCTGGGGGCCATAGGTTTCACTAGTGGCTTCTCTCAAGAGCATAAGTATTACAGTGGGTGAACAAATTACTGTTGAGCAATTGAAAGAATTGAGCATAGTTATGACAATATCTAGGTATGATCATGTATATAGGCATCACGTCCGAAACAAGTAGACCGACTCCTGCCTGCATCTACTACTATTACTCCACACATCGACCACTATCCAGCATGCATCTAGAGTATTACGTTCATAAGAATAGAGTAACACTTTAAGCAAGATGACAGGATGTAGAGGGATAAACTCATGCAATATGATATAAACCCCATCTTGTTATCCCCGATGGCAACAATACAATACATGCCTTGCTGCCCCTACTGTCACTAGGAAAGGACACCGCAAGATTGAACCCAAAGCTAAACACTTCTCCCATTGCAAGAAAGATCAATCTATTGGCCAAACCAAACTAATAATTCGAAGAGACTTGCAAAGATAACCAATCATACATAAAAGAATTTAGAAAAGATTCAAATATTGTTCATAGATAAGCTTCATCGTAAACCCACAATTCATCGGTCTCAACAAACACACCGCAAAAGAAGATTACTGTAATATCCCCAAAATTGGGTTATCAATTTTTGAGCTATTATTCCTTCCTGGCACTCATTTAAAAAAAATCTCCAGAGTTGTTGGATGACTCTGAGAATTCTTGTCATTTCCAACCTTTCCAAACCTTGCTCGTGTCTTTGTGAGTGGGCAAGACTTCATTTGCATCAGCTCAAATCCTTTTCAAACCCTAATTCCAAATTTTTGGAGTTTGGATATGCCCTTTGTGCTTACATAGGAGCCATCCATTTTGCTTGATCTATTGATCTTCCCAATTGTTCCCAGGGATCATCCTATCTTTCTGAACCTTGGATATGCAAAAAAATTGCTAAGTCCCATGCAATATTTTTGAATTGTGATTTATTCCTTTTCTTGCCTTTCTGAGGAATAAAATCCAAAGGCATAGCTAGCTATCTCCTAAATTCAGGAGAATTGGTGGAGTTGATACTTATGCCTAATCTAAGCTCTGGCAAGTATATTGGCCATAATTAAATAAGGAAAATTGACTTTTCCTATTTAATGCCAATATTGCATTTCTGCCATTTTCCAAAGGAACTACTATTTTTACAGCAGAGAAAATTCCCACATAAATTGTGGAGCTTGTCCTTGCTATATAATCACTAGTTCCATCCTAATCTCATGTTCCTCGGTTCAAAAATTTGGCACATGATCCAATGCAAGTTTCTGCCTTCTCTGAAAATTTGCAAAGGAAGTGCTTTATTACTAATTCCACTTGAGCTATAATTTGGCAGGGTGATTAAAAATATAAATAACACATGGATGCCAAATATGAGCTCAATCCATTCATCCTAGCTCCCTGTGCTATTTTTCAAAGTTTTTGACCATAATGCAACTTTGTGAAGGAAGTACCTTCATAGAGTTTCCAAATGGGATGAAACTTTTCCATCCTCTCAAATATCTCAAATATTTAGCCTCCACCCAAATTCAGTTCATTTCATTGAACTATGTGAGCACATGAGCAATTCTTGTTTTCTGTCCAAACTTTCAGTTTGTCAAGCAAGTGTATTTTATCTTGCTCTATTATGGCTGATAATTTTCCCAGGCCTTCTCCTACTCATATAACCTATCTCCACAAGATTTGGGCTCATTTCATCTGGCCAATTGCCCTAAGGATTTTTCTGAAGTTTTTGGACAGAAATGATAGCTGTGAAGGAAGTATCATTTTGGTAAGTCCATTTGGTATGAACTATTTACAACATCATTGTATGTCCAAATCATCAAGCTTTGCCAAGTTTTAGCTCAATCCATCACTCCTAGTGAGTGCTTCATCATGATTCAGTTTCTGGATCAGATTTGGTAGTTGTACAACAACTATGGTAAATAGTTGTCCAAATAACCTCAAAACTCCCAGGACTGTAGTCCTTTCTACCCTAAGCCTCCGAGACAACCATTTTACCATTTAAACTCTCTGGTTTTATCTCTAGGATGTTGCCAATTTTGCAACAGCAAACTTGTGCAGCTTGGTTTACTCAGCTCAATTTGTCTCTGCCCATTTCTTTACCATGGTAATACTCCACTCTGGAAGGACTACGCAGTAGACATGAGCTGGCGTCAGTAAAAACTCCAGAGCGCGCCATTTAAGTGGTGACTACGAGGGTAGCTAGCCAAAACGGTGGTCTAGCCAATGTTCTCATCGGCAGCGCTGCTCCGACCGTCTCTAGCCTCGCCATTAATGCCCAACAGCTCCCCCTCAATGTCGTCTTCCCTCTGGACCTCTGGCCCCCTTCGTTTTCTTCTCTGGCGAGCCGTGCCAATGCTCGGGCAGTGCGTGCCCGTGAGCTCGTCCTCTTCCTCGCCGGTGTCTGCTTCCTCCTCTTGTCCTCGAGGCTTGCTTGTCTCCGTGAGCCTTTGCGCCGTGTCTGCTCCCTCCTCGTCACCTTCCCATCGCTTCCCATGAGCTTTGGTCGCGCCTGCCGACACCGCGCCCCTCGCCGGCGCACGGACACGTCGCCTGCCGCGTGCCACCTCCTCGAGCCTTCCCGCGGCTATTTAAGCATGCCCCGAGCATCCTCGCAGTCCACAACCCCCTCCCCGAGCCTCTCCCCGAGCTCAGAGCCTCTCTCTGACCCCATCACCACCATGGTCACCGCCTCAGGTCTCTGCCGATTCCGGCGATGTCGTGCTTCCCTCTCCGTTCCTCCACGACCATCGCATTCCCCTAGCTCCAGTGAGCCGCCCCACAGCCTCGGCTTCCTCTCTCCCTCACCAAAACCCCGTGTTCACCCGGCGATCGAATCCCTGCTCCGCCGCAAGCCCTGCTGCGGCCGCTGCGAAGCTCTCCGGCGGCAGTAACCCCCACCCTAAGATGCGCCTCTCCATCTTGTGCATTTTGGTAGGTCACACGCCGTGAGCGGTGCCCTGAGTCGTCGGCGCTCCTCGTCGGGGTGACGGTGTCCTGGACTAGGGGGTACTCACCACGTCGTCTCCCGATCTATTAGATTGGGCCGAGGACCCCCGTGTCCGTATACTCATCGGCCAGTTCGGACGGCTACCGCATACAAGGAAGATTCCACAAGACTTGGCGATCAAGACAAGGACTTCTCCCCACCGGCGTATTCGGCTAGGACTCTATTTATCCTAGGCCTCCGGTGCATTATATAAACCGAGGCCAGGCTAGTCGATAGATATACAATATATACAACAATCATACCATAGGCTAGCTTCTAGGGTTTAGCCTCCTTGATCTCGTGGTAGATCTAATCTTGTACTAGCCATATCATCAATATTAATCGAGCAGGACGTAGGGTTTTACCTCCATCAAGGGGGCCCGAACCTGGGTAAAACATTGTGTCCCTTGTCTCCTGTTACCATCCGGCCTTGACGCACAGTTCGGGACCCCCTACCCGAGATCCGCCGGTTTTGACACCGACATTGGTGCTTTCATTGAGAGTTCCGTTGTGTGATCGACAAAAGGATCGATGGCTCACCTGCAGATCAACTACGACTTCAGCATCTTCGTCACCAGCTCGACTGGTCACCTTGGTTCGACCAAGAATTGCGCCCCGTGTTCGGATCACCATGTCCGGACGAGGGCCTTCATCAAACATCAACTCCTATCTCTATCAAGATCGCGGAGGAATCATCTATGGAGCTCGGGGGCTCAACGTCAACATTGCCCTCAAGCGACCGTGCTGTTTTTCTGGACAGCGAACTCGTATCTTCCACCACCACCTCCTCGAGTATCGCTTTGACGATCGCTTTGGTGGAATTGTGAGGAATTGAGTCTACAACAACCCTAGAAAATTTCGTCGAGTTCCGATGGAGGAATCTCTGGCAATCCACGATATACCAGAGCCCTGTCAAATCTGGACGGGAATTTGGATGAGTTTAGGGCGTGGTGTCCAGCTTCTAGCTCGGACGTCCTTTGGAAGATCCAACCATTGATCGGCTGCGGAATTCCAATATCTACCACCTCTCAAAATTTCGGCTCAATCCGACCATCCAAACTCTGGGAACCTTCCGATTAGTGCATCACTTTTTGGATCTGTTTTCTGCGCGAAAACGAATCCGACCCGAGTTCATCTTTTTTATGAACAGGATTTCGGACATCCCTTTTGAAGGAAGTTTTGTATGGAGTATTGTGTTTTGTTCCCGAACACATCCCACTAACTTTAAGATCTTTTGAACATGATCTTCAACATCATGCTGGTGTCAAACCAGTCCAGCAATATTTTTCCACGGCTGCCGACCTGCGCTAGACACGTCGTCACTTTGTTGAACCAAGCTCAACTTCTTCGGATCATCATCTCGGCAAGCCGAACAAGAGTCCGGCATCACGAAGGATAAATCATCATCAACATCGCCACCCCACGGATTACACGGAGCGGGAATACCGGCATCGCCGCATGGTCACTTCATCAAGCCGGCATCGACCACGTCACGACCTGCACCGGCAGGGCCGCACTATTGCTTCTTCAAGCTGGTGTCCATCACGCCGACCTACTTCGACTCATCGGCGGACATCGAGGCTTCGACATCTCGGCTGGACCGGGGGCTTCGTCATCTCTTCATCAACCTACTCCGGACACTTCGGCGTCACTAGCCGACCAGCTCCGTCACGTTAGCTGGGACGAGGGCTTTGCCTCGGCCAGTCAACCTTTACCAGCATTGCCATGCCGTCGTTTTATCGCCCATCAGGGAATGGGTGTGCGGAGCGGGTCCCAATTTTAGGAATCACCTTCCGTCAGATTGCTACAACAAATAAACCAGGTGCTATTAATCCCAGAATTTTTTGCTTGTTTGGGTTCATTTTTCCCAAGGAATTATTACTCTGGTTTGTCCGTCATATGTACACAGGTCTATCAAATGGTGGCTGCATTAACACAGTCGCATGGTGGTTCGGTCAGTTTCCGTACATAGTCCGGCGAACGCCGCACTCGGAGCTCGGACTGACCTGCGAATTCAGGCTTTGCCACGCCATTACCGCATCACGCCGACGCCCTGCATCGACTTGATTTCGGCGCCAGGCCATATTTCTTTTATTACTCACTTTGCATAAATTATTTATTATGCAACTATTTTTTTAATTATCATTATTACTATTATCTCCGGTTTGCACTATTTTTTGTGCACAGGAAAATGATCCGGGGACTTCGGCGTCACTCTGCCGGTCTGCATTGATCGTGCTATGTCACCACTTCGGCGTGTCAAGCTCTCCGCTCCGCCACCTCGGGACCGGCTTGAGGGATGGAACCTTGCCCCGCATCAAGCTCGGACCGCGTCATCAATACCGAACACATTAACCAGCTAAGTCGCTTTCATGCTCAAAGCTTTAATTTCTAACTTGTGTTCGGTTCGACCAAGCATCATACCTTTTTTGAAAAAAGTTGCTTCTAAAAAATTTCCTTGTCCAAACTTTGTTTGTGACACATAAATTCAAATACCCCGTTTACTTGGGGGCTTCCTTTATGAAGCTTTTCCTGTTGCATATGATTATACTTGTACGGCTTCGTTCCTTGTTTGTGTATTACGCCACAATATGCACCACATTGACTTAAGCGATTTGCAAGCTGGGTTGCCTCGCTCCTGTGTTTACCCCTACATTCCCGATTGTTCGGCTAGGGAGTAAAGGGAGCACCTCTGCGATTGTCACGATCGGGTCACCCAAGCCGGACCTCAGACTGGGTGAAGCCGAAAGCTAGCGCTCTTATAGTTATTCAATGATGGTCGGCACACAACGGAACTCATGAGTACAAAAAATCTATTGCACAAGTCTCATAATAACAATGAGCACCGAAGAAAGGTATTGGTGGGGGTACTATTTTCTTCAAAGATGCTTCTTACTCTTCGCAGTAATATAGCATAAGTTCCCTGAGCGTGCTTTGTCTGTTACAGCCTTATGGCCTGATTGCCTGGTTATTGGAAACACCGTCGATATTCTCGACCGATGGAGTACATAACACTTTTCGGTCCTTAACCGAAGAGGGAGAAGCCGACGGTCGGTTAAGACGCGTTTAAAGTTCGGTTGAACATAGATATGATATAAGTACTTCGGTACATGAAATCATTCTTCTACCCAAGTCACTTGGGGGCTCTTAAGTTTATTTGAGCCGTTTTATAATAAGTGTTCTTCCTCTCAGTCGTTGCAAAGTTCTATTATTATTATTTATCACTCCTTTTTTCGACGCGAGTGTGCGGTCACTAGCCGGGGAGCCTAATTTCTCTCTCAAAGCCGCTAGAGTTTAGTTTGCTAAACTGGCCTAATGAGAAGTACTCCGCCCTCGAGATAGGAGGTTGAAGCCGTAGGCTGACCCGCTCGAAGTCTTGAGATAGGATGTGTCATGTTAAAGGACAACAGAAGCACTTCTTTTTTCTAAGACCAATTTTCGGATTGGCACCGAACACTTGATCTTGTTCGGACGTCATGTATTTACTGACGTTTCTTGGTTTTCCAAGCTTTTTGGCACTTTTAAACTATTTGTGCTTTTCCAGCATTAGTCTCGCAGTGCAACGCCGGACACCTTTAGGGATTCGGCAAAAACATTCTCAGATATTGCTATATATGCATCGGTTTCGAATTGTGTCTTCGGTCAATAGTTGGGTTGCCCGGCTCCTGCACTTGCTTCCTACGTTCCGTTTTGTTCGGCTAGGCATGCAAATGGAGAACCACTGCGATTGTGCTTCCAGCTCTTGTGGTTAAGCACCTCAGTGGAGAAAGCCGAAAACTGACTGTCACAATAAGCGTAAACTGGTCAGCGATCTGATGACTATGTTAAATGATGGGCCATTCATAACATTGGCCGAAGTGTTTACGGCTTGACCCCGACTGTCGCCGAACACTACCGGGGGCTATTAACTGACCTCACAAACTAAAGCCTCGATATTTTGCTCTTATATTAGAGCTGAGGTTTAATGATCATGCTTAGCATGACAACCCAAAGAAAGGAACCGATAGCAGGACTATTTTCTTTGGAAGAAATTTCTTCTGTTAAACAGTAATATAACATATCTCTCTGCGTACCTTTGTTTATAAAACCGTGTGGCCAGATTGCCTTGTTTGTCGTAAATCTTTGCCCTCATAAAGGCTTTATAAAATAGGACAAACACTCCTTGGCTACTGGCCAAGGAGGTAGAAGCCGATGGTCGGTCAACAAAGTTTTGTACAATGCGGATCCGAGCATTAATGACGTAAAGTATTTGGATACATAGAGTCATTACACATAATTTGTGATTTTACTATGGATATTGATCCTTAATTCGGCCACCCGTGCCCGCATTAAGGCTCGGGGGCTACTTGGCTTCGGGCTTATTATTTACAAATATTAAAGGGGCACATCGATCCCCTAATCTGGTGTTGCCACCCGACTAGTGTCTCGGGGGCTACTGCATTGCTTGTCCAATGCGGAAAATTTTATGTGCAATATAGTTTCCGAGGAGATTTTGATCCTCAGGTTGGTCGGCCGCACCCAACCTGAGTCTTGAGGACTGAGCACGCCGCTTTTGTGTCCCGAAGTATTCTGTCGAGCTAGGACTTGATCCTCAGGCCGATTTTGCAAATCAACCTGAGTCTCAGCGGCTACTGGGATCAGCGGTCTTATGTCATCCTTCATCTGCATCTCGGGTTTTAGACCGATACACACCTTGAGGTCTACTGGCTATATATCTCGGCAGAGAATAAATTGCACCAATAAAAAATATTGACAAAAAATCGGCCCATAGTCGGGGTGGTGCACCACCTCAGAAGCAGTCCGGCATAAAGCTCGGGCGCTATTGGCTGGCTCCATAGAGGGCATTTCCGGCATTAAGCTCGGCTAAACTCCTTCAACTTTTTTGAACCAAGGTGATATGACACCTCGGATATAGTCCGGCACTGGAGCCTGGACACAGTCCGGCGTTGGAGCTCGGATATATTTCGGCGTTGGAGCTCGGATATACAGTCCGGCGTTGGAGCTCGGATACATAGTCCGGCGTTGGAGCTCGGATACATTCCGGCGCTAGAGCTGGGAAGCGGTCCGGCGTTGGTGCTCGGCTGCAAAAGATACCTCGAATGCAGTCCGGCGTTGGAGCTCGGACGCAAGAGGACCCTGCCTCCCGGGAACAACTTCAAACCCGAGGCGTGGCATAAAAATAAACAAGGCATTGATAAAGTCCGGAAACTTAAAGGGGCTCCTCGGATACCCGACGTGTAAACTCGTCGAATGCATTTTGGCGATCCTCAAGATCGAAGATAAAGAGGATTTGTTGAACTAGTTTTCAAGACCGGCAACCGAAGATGAAGAACAGTTCGGAAGAATCGAGGAGCGTCCCTAACTTGAAGACCAGTTCAGGGGGCTACTTACAGTGTCCTGGACTAGGGGGTACTCACCACGTCGTCTCCCGATCTATTAGATTGGGCCGAGGACCCCCGTGGCCGTATACTCATGGGCCAGTTCGGACGGCTACCGCATACAAGGAAGATTCCACAAGACTTGGCGATCAAGACAAGGACTTCTCCCCACCGGCGTATTTGGCTAGGACTCTTGTTATCCTAGGCCTCCAGTGCATTATATAAACCGAGGCCAGGCTAGTCGATAGATATACAATATATACAACAATCATACCATAGGCTAGCTTCTAGGGTTTGGCCTCCTTGATCTCGTGGTAGATCTACTCTTGTACTACCCATATCATCAATATTAATCGAGCAGGACGTAGGGTTTTACCTCCATCAAGAGGGCCCGAACCTGGGTAAAATATTGTGTCCCTTGTCTCCTGTTACCATCCGGCCTTGACGCACAGTTCGGGACCCCCTACCCGAGATCTGCCGGTTTTGACACCGACACGGGGCGATCCCCTGCCTCGGCTCGTCGTGCCCCCGAGCGGGAGGAAGAAGAAGGCCAGGTAGGCCCCGCCCCACGTTCTGGGCCCTGCCTGTCGGTCTCTGCACACTGACCGGGCCGGCTCGCTGAGCTGGCGTAAGTGGAGACGCCCCGCGCGAATGCGCTTTCGTTTCTCGAAAGCGTACTTCGTCGCGGCTTTAGAGAGAAATGTGTTTTCGTTTTCTCAAAGCATACTTTCTGTCGCCTGCGGTCAGTAATGCGCTTTCCCTTCTGTGAAAACGTATTTTCCTTAGTGAGCTTTCTATTTTAACCGACAAGGGCCTATATATGAATATTTATTTTACAGATTAGTCCCTGTCATTCAAACAGCCGTATCTTTGCAACCACAACTCCGATGGAGGTGATTCCAGCGCTCACGTTCTCTGTTCATCGAGCTCTTTCCGTTGGTATCATTTTAATTATGTTTCCACCTAGTGAAAATGACCATTTTTCCCTTGCACGTAAACAGCCCCCTCCGAGAGAGAACTATTTCTGGCAAATCGTTCTGCGATCGTTTCCCACTTCTTCCCGGGTCGACCCCCAGGCAAGCCAACCTCTTATCATGAGCCCCGAACTTGCATGTTGACTTTGCTTGCACCTTTTGTGTGTGTAGTTCTAGTTGTTTCATATCGTTTTCGTCTGCAGTTATTCCATTATGCCTGTCATGCATGCTTGTGTTTTCACGATATTGTTTGCCATGCTAATTAGAATGTTGTTATTGATAATGCCATGTCGCTACTCTACTTTATTTGCATGTCATCATTTTAAAATGTTATGAGGATTGTAATGCACCGTTGATATGCTATTACTTGGTATTGTCATGTTGTTTATGCTATAGTTGCGCACTTGAGAAGTTCAATAATCTGTTCATGCATTTGCTTGCTGCATGCTCCTTGTTGCATTCATGTTCATGATGATGGAGAAGGAATTGAAATGACCTAATAATAACAAACCTCCTTCGTCATCGATGGGATTGAGTCATAGTGCCACCAAATCGAACTTTTTCAGTGCAGCCACATTTGCCTTTTTGGTAAGGCCTTAATGCGATCTATTGCCGTGCCTCTCGCCGGTGCCTCCAACTAGGTAAGGTTATGGGCATGCTTACCCTGATCAGGTAGGCGGACATAATCTTGTGTGCCCGTTGTTAAAAATTTTGGTACCGGTCCCCGTGAGGGACGTTTTGGCCACGACCGTTGACATTGTGTGTTTGGTAGACACGGGGCCACCCAGGACTAGCTCAGTTGGGAGTAGGTCGGAGTGGCCAGGAGAGTGTCATGGAAGTAGGTCAGTTTCGTCGGAATGCCGTTGGTCCTCTCGAATGGGATGATTAGGTCATGGGTTCCGTGGTGTGGGTACAGTGTGCTACCTCTGTAGAGTGTATATTAAGCCTATCGATAGCAACATGATTCGTAGTAGGTCCCACTATCAGGTCTTGGTCGGAAAGGAGGATAAACCTAAAATAATTAAGTCGGTGACTTGAACTATGGGATAGTCGTGAGAAGTCACGGCGATGTTTTGATATGATCATGAGACGAGGTCTCGGTGAGTGTTGAAGACCAAGTGTTGCTCATGGTTGTGATCACCGGGAAGATCACCGTTCGGTTGCGAGGCAACCCGTTGGTAAGAGAGTCCGAGGGACTTGGTGCACAAGTTTGGTTGCATTGCATGAGTAATATGTTGCATTTAAAAAAACCAAGGCAGAACAGAAGAGGACTGCATAAGGTTAACATGCTATGTCTGCATTGGATATAATCGGTAGTTTATTTCCAGCATAGTTTCATGATGCCATGCCATGCTTTGATTTATATGTTAAATTATGCCATGATTGAGATGATATGCTATGTTTTGCTATTGCCATGTTAGAAGCATGTTTTGATATGCCATGTCATTGCCATGTTAGTAGATGCTATGATATTGTTCATGCTCAGTTGACCTATATCATGCCATGTTTAGTAATTGATACGAGATAGGTTGTTGCATACACTTGGTTCTTTCTTTGTCTTCTGCTTGCTTGGATGCTATATAATTGGTTGTCTTGCAAGTACATTCAATGTACTGACCTGGTGTGTCATGCCAGTTTTGTAGGTCGTACCCGAATTGTTCATGTGATCTGTCGTGCTAGGCCATAACCTTGCCAGTCCTGTGAGTTGTGGAGCCCTGCCAGAGTTGATGAGCCGCCAAACCAAGACTTCCGCCGCCATTTAAATAGTCGTAGGGCTATGCCAGATGATTGTATTCATCAATGATGTAAGCTTATGCACATGTATTTGATGAATATTATTGTACCTGGAATGCTGTATTATGGACCTGTCGTGCGTCAGGTGTTATCCTGGGCTGACGTGCGAAGGCCCCCTGCTCCATGCGGATCAGGGTGCCACAGGACATGGTATCAGAGCAGCCAGGCTGGCATAGGTTATCCTAGTATTAGATCACCGCTACCATTAACCCGTAATGGCCCTAAGGGATTTGACCCATCCCTGGCATCGGGCATGGCCACTGTTAATCAACAGGTGACGCCGTTGGGACCGACACGTCCTCACCCCGCTGTCCCCGCCTAGTTATCCGTGGAACGAATAGCAACCATATCCTTTCTGGTCGGCCGCACCGCTCACCCTTCGCCTTTAAGGGAAAGGGGCCACACCATGCGAGCATGTACCGCATAACTGCCTATAAAAGCCTCCTTTCCGCTCGCCATATCGCTCACCCCTCAGTCAGCCATGTCCCTGTAGAGAAGCCTAGCTAGTAGCACTCCAGCCATGACTGGCACCTTCAAAGCTCCCAAGTTTTACACCTGCACCGGTGCCGTCAACCACACTGGCTTTCCACCCCTTCTTACTGAGATGTTCACCAAAGCCTTTGGCTGTAAGGCTAGCCCCGATTACCTGGTGTTCCAATCGGCACCCGTCCCTCACCTTCATCGCTTTGATGCAAGAGTGCACATCAGCCTAGGTCCCACAGCAGATGGCCAGCCATTGGTTTTTCAGGGGAGAGCTAGGCCTACCTCTGATTTAGCCATTTAGGCCGCTGTTGTGGAGGCTATGCTTCACCTCCGAACCAGGTACCCACATATGGCAGCGAGGCGGGATTTCTACTTTTACCCCATTGTGACAGAAGTAGGAATGCAACCTTCTCCCACTATCCAAGGAGATGACCCCGCAATCGCTCGCCTGGTGCAGTATATCACCGCCCAGGGGATGATGATTTCCCAGATGCTTGCCGAGTTTAGAACTCTAGACAACGATGCGGTGCGAGTCATCAAGGAAGCTTACCGTGAGGCTCGTAAATTCGCATCTCAAGTCATTTGCCCAACGCCATCCGAACCAGTGCTATCCTCTCAGCCTGTATTGTGGCCTAGACCCAAGATCGTCACCCTCAACAAGGCTCTTTTACGGACCCACCAGCAGCATTTGCTCGGATCAATTTCAGCCACACCCCAGCAGCCGAACCCCAACCCATACTGTTGTCGGACGATGAAGATGGAGATTGGCTCAGTCTTCGTCCTCCCGGAGAGCCCCAGCAAGGCAAGTCCTCTGCATGACCTCAGTCACGCAGTAAGATGATCAGTTTGTCGGTTCATCCTCGATATGAGGATAGAACTATGTATCTCGGAATGAGTTGTTTTGTTTAGCGCATAGCACGGCCGTGCTTTGTTGTATGCTGGTACTGTTGTAATCCGTATGCTGTGTTCCATGTATGCTTTTGTGCTTTTGTTTTTGTATTGTTTTTGCTTGTCTCTCTGTCAAGCAGAAAGGTTTGACAAGGTTGACACTATGTTGCTAAAACGATTTTAATTAGTAGATCACATACACTAAAATAACCCTGACTCGTCTCGTGTCTATAATAAAATGCGCGCTGGTGTAGGTATATGTATACCAGGAGTACATATACCCACTAGAATTAACACACCCTAGTATGATTTGTCTGGTGTGTTTCTCCGTTGCATGATTATTGCCTCTGTCTATTTGCTAGTTCAGATTTTACTGCATACTGCACACATACCCGGTTCACCCACGAGTACATTCGGGCAGTACTCGGGGAAATGCAAAGACACATGTCCCTATCTATCTGTGCATACATTGTATGCCGGATTTCCAACTCTAGAAACCTCACACAGGCATTTCCGCCTAGAAATTCCTCGTCTCTAATTCTTTTTCCCAATTATATTTCCGGAGGAACATTGCCAACTTTATTTCCTCGATTCAGTACATCTACCCCGATACAAGCTTCAACTCGATTCTACCTCAACACCAACATTTCATGGAGCTATCCATGAAATTTTCCTCATACTCCGTGTGATTTTTGAGCTGGCGCAGCCACCTCACCTGCATCCAGACCCCATCACCCCCATCACCTCTACCTTGCGTGGCGCAGGTAGATCGTCACCACCGCTCCACTGCAGCACGCGATTACTCCGCCAGCGCAAAGCGACAGAGAATCAAGCGTGGCGGAGGACCACCCAGTGCGCCATCTTCTCCCGCATCCTGAGCCACCACACCGAGCCACGCGTTGTTCCGATCTCGCTCATTCCTGATGAGAATCAGCAGGAGGAATGACGAGCCGATCAGTTGCCCAGCAGCGCTGCGAGGAACAATCGTAGTGCCACCAGGAACACCTCCTTGCCGAAGGAGCTCGGCTCGATCTCGCCGAAACTGAAGAGGTAGTAGAGCGGAATTGTGCTTGTGCGTTCAAGGAGAGCCGAGCTGCCGTTTTTATAGCCCAACCCCGGTGTACGGTTGGCAAGGTCCAGGAGAACCGCTCGTCGCTCGATCACCGGTGTCCAGGAGGCGAATCCGCGAGCAGTGCCGACAAGGTGCTGGCCCGCGACGTGAGTGCTCGCTGCACCGGTGCCGTGCACGCCGCGCACTATGGCTCTAGGGTCCTCATCGCCCTAGGGGCTAGATGCGTGCTGCGCCAAGCCACACGTGGAGCAGCAGCGTAGGAGAAGCAGCGAGCTGAAGGTAGAAGAAGGAGGCTGCTAGTGGGCCCTGGACCCACTTGTCAGCAGGTGAAACCACTGTTCAT
The DNA here is from genome assembly GCF_018294505.1 of Triticum aestivum. Lineage (NCBI taxonomy): Eukaryota > Viridiplantae > Streptophyta > Magnoliopsida > Poales > Poaceae > Triticum > Triticum aestivum. The sequence goes on from NC_057800.1 coordinate 111,065,087, forward strand.
TGGGAGCATCTAGCATTCTTCGGGAGTTTGATCTCGAGTGCCCCTAGCGGTGGATATATCCAGGTTTGCCATATCCCTCTCCGGGTGTGCCAATTATCGGTGCCCCCAACTCGTTTGAATTTAATCAAAGTGTTAAAAATTAACCCCGAGGTTTTCCCCCGGAATGGTAATCGTTTCTATTGTGCTGTAACCCTAGGAATCTCGAGGACGGGATTCTTTTTAAAGGGGGAAGGTTTGTAATATCCCCAAAATTGGGTTATCAATTTTTGAGCTATTATGCCTTCCTGGCACTCATTTAAAAAAAATCTCCAGAGTTGTTGGATGACTCTGAGAATTCTTGTCATTTCCAACCTTTCAAAACCTTGCTCATGTCTTTGTGAGTGGGCAAGACTTCATTTGCGTCAGCTCAAATCCTTTTCAAACCCTAATTCCAAATTTTTGGAGTTTGGATATGCCCTTTGTGCTTACATAGGAGCCATCCATTTTGCTTGATCTATTGATCTTCCCAATTGTTCCCAGAGATCATCCTATCTTTCTGAACCTTGGATATGCAAAAATATTGCTAAGTCCCATGCAGTATTTTTGAATTGTGATTTATTCCTTTTCTTGCATTTCTGAGGAATAAAATCCAAAGGCATAGCTAGCCATCTCCTAAATTCAGGAGAATTGGTGGAGTTCATACTTATGCCTAATCTAAGCTCTGGCAAGTATATTGGCCATAATTAAATAAGGAAAATTGACTTTTCCTATTTAATGCCAATATTGCATTTCTGCCATTTTCCAAAGGAACTACTATTTTTATAGCAGAAAAAATTCCCACATAAATTTTGGAGCTTGTCCTTGATATATAATCACTAGTTCCATCCTAATCTCATGTTCCTTAGTTCAAAAATTTATCACATGATCCAATGCAAGTTTCTGCCTTCTCTGAAACTTTGCAAAGGAAGTGCTTTATTACTAATTCCAATTGAGTTGCAATTTTGCAGGGTGATTAACATGTATAAATAACTCATGGATACCAAATATGAGCTCCATCCATTCAGCCTAGCTCCCTGTGCTATTTTTCAAAGTTTTTTTTACCAGAATGCAACTTTGTGAAGGAAGTACCTTCATAGGGTTTCCAAATGGGATGAAACTTTTCCATCCTCTCAAATATCTCAAATCATTAGCCTCCACCCAAATTAAGTTCATTTCATTGAACTATGTGAGCACAGGAGCAATTCTTGTTTTCTGTCCAAATTTTCAGTTTGTGAAGCAAGTGTATTTTATCTTTCTACATTATGGCTGATAATTTTCCCAGGCCTTCTCCTACTCATATAACCTATCTCCACAAGATGTGGGCTTATTTCATCTGGCTAATTCCCCTGAGGAGTTTTTTGAAGTTTTTGGATAGAAATGATAGTTGTGAAGGAAGTACCATTTTGGTAAGTCCATTTGGTATGAACTTTTTACAGCATCATTGTATGTACAAATCATCAAGCTTTGCCAAGTTTTCGCTCAATCCATTACTCACTTCCTAGTGAGTGCTTCATCATGATTCAGTTTCTGGATCAGATTTGGTAGTTGTGCAGCAACTATGGTAAATAGTTGTCCAAATTACCTCAAAACTCCCAGGACCGTAGTCCTTTCTACCCTAAGCCTACCAGACAACCATTTTACCATTTAACCTCTCTGGTTTTATCTCTAGGATGTTGCCAAGTTTGCAACAACAAACTTGTGCAGCTTGGTTTACTTAGCTCAATTTGTCTCTGCCCGTTTCTTTACCATGGTAATGCTCCACTCTGGAAGGACTACGCGGTAGACATGAGCTGGCCTCAGTAAAAAATCCAGAGCGCGCCATGTCAGTGGTGACTACGAGGGCAGCCAGTCAAAACGGTGGTCTAGCCACTGTTCTCGTCGGCAGCGCTGCTCCGACCGTGTTTGGCCTCGCCATTAATGCCCAACAGCTCCCCCTCAACGTTGTCTTCCCTCTGGACCTCTGGCCCCCTTCGTTTTCTTCTCCGACGAGCGGTGCCAACGCTCGGGCAGTGCGTGCCCATGAGCTCGTCCTTTTCCTCGCCGGTGTCCGTTTCCTCCTCTTGTCCTTGAGCCTTGCTCGTCTCCGTGAGCCTCTGCGCCGCGTCTGCTCCCTCCTCGTCGCCTTCCCACCGCTTCTCATGAACTTTGGCCGCGCCTGCCGACACCGCGCCCCTCGCCGGCGCACGGACACGTCGCCTGCCGCGTGCCACCTCCTCGAGCCTTCCCGCGGCTATTTAAGCACGCCCCGAGCATCCTCGCAGTCCACAACCCCCTCCCCGAGCCTCTCCCCGAGCTGTCAGAGCCTCTCTCTGACCCCATCACCACCATGGTCGCCACCTCAGGTCTCTCCCGATTTTGGCGATGCCGTGCTTCCCTCTCCATTCCTCCACCACCACCGCATCCCCCATGCTCCACTGAGTCCCCCATAGCCTCGGCTTCCTCTCTCCATCACCAGAACCCTGTGTTCACCCGGCGACCGAAGCCCTGCTCCGCCGCAAGCCCTGCTGCGGCCGCTGCGAAGCTCTCCGGCGGCAGTAACCCCCACCCTGAGATGCGCCTCTCCGTCCTACGCATTTCGGTAGGCCGCACGCCGCGAGCGGTGGCCGGAGTCACCGGCGCTTCTCGTCGGGGCGATCCCCTGCATCGGCTCGTCGTACCCCCGAGCGGGAGGAAGAAGAAGGCTAGGCAGGCCCCGCCCTGCGTTGACCCTGCCTCTGGGGCCCGCCTGTCGGTCTTTGCACACTGACCGGGCCGGCTCGCTGAGCTGGCATAAGTGAATACGCCCCGTGCGAATGCGCTTTCGTTTCTCGAAAGCGTACTTTGTCGCGGCTTCAGAGAGAAATGCGTTTTTGTTTTACGAAAACGTACTTCCTGTTGCCCGCGGTCGGTAATGCGCTTTCCCTTCTTTGAAAACATATTTTCCTTAGTGAGCTTTCTGTTTTAACCGACAAGGGCCTGTCTGTGAATATTTATTTTACAGATTAGTCCCTGTCATTCAAACGGCCGTATCTTTGCAACCACAACTCCGATTGAGGTGATTCCAGCGCTCACGTTCTCTGTTCGTCGAGCTCTTTCCGTTGGTATCATTCTCATTATGTTTCCACCCAGTGAAAATGACAATTTTGCCCTTGCACGTAAACAGCCCCCTCCGAGAGAGAACTGTTTCTGGCAAATTGTTCCGTGGTCGTTTCCCACTTCTTCCCGGGTCGACCCCCAGGCAAGCCAACCTCTTATCATGAGCCCCGAACTTGCATGTTGACTTTTCTTGCACCTTTTGTGTGTGTAGTTCTAGTTGTTTCATATCATTTTCGTCTATAGTTATTCCATTATGCCTGTCATGCATGCTTGTGTTTTCACGATATTGTTTGCCATGCTAATTAGAATGTTGTTATTGATAATGCCATGTTGCTACTCTACTTTATTTGCATGTCATCGTTATAAAATGTTATGAGGATTGTAATGCACGGTTGATATGCTATTACTTGGTATTGTCATGTTCTTTATGCTATAGTTGCGCACTTGAGAAGTTCAATAATTTGTTCATGCATTTGTATGCTGCATGCTCATTGTTGCATTCATGTTCATGATGATGGAGAAGGAATTAAAATGCCTTAATAATAACAAACCTCCTCCGTCATCGATGGGATCGAGTCATAGTTCCACCAAATCGAACTTTTTCAGTGCAGCCGCATTTGCCTTTTTGGGAAGGCCTTAATGCGATCCATTATCGTGCCTCTCGCCGGTGCCTCCAACTAGGGAAGGTTATGGGCATGCTTACCCTGATCAGGTAGGCGGGCATAATCTTGTGTGCCCGTTGTTAAAATTTTTGGTACCGGTCCCCGTGAGGGACGTTTTGGCCACAACGGTGGTCGTTGTGTCTTTGGTAGACACGGGGCCACCCAGGACTAGCCCAGTTGGGAGTAGGTCGGAGTGGCCGGAAGAGTGTCATGGCAGTAGATCGGTTTCGTCGGAATGCATTGGTCCACCCGAATGGGATGACGAGGCCATGGGTTCTGTGGTGTGGGTACAGTGTGCTACCCCAGCAGAGTGTATATTAAGCCTATCGATAGCAACACAGTTTGTAGTAGGTCCCACTATCAGGTCTTGGTCGAAATGGAGGATAAACCTAAAATAATTAAGTTAGTGACTTGAACTATGGGATAGTCGTGAGAAGTCATGGCGATGTTTTGATATGATCACGAGACGAGGTCTCGGTGAGTGTTGAAGACCAAGTCTTGGTCATGGTTGTGATCGCCGGAAAGATCACCATTCGGTTGCGAGGCAACCCGTTGGTAAGAGAGTCCGAGGGACTCGGTGCACAAGTTTGGTTGCATTGCATGAGTAATATGTTGCATTTAAAAAAAACCAAGGCAGAACAGAAGATGATTGCATAAGGTTAACATGCTATGTCTGCATTGGGTATAATCGGTAGTTTATTTCCGGCATAGTTTCATGATGCCATGCCATGCTTTGATTCATATGTTAAATTATGCCATGATTGAGATGATATGCTATGTTTTGCTATTGCCATGTTAGAAGCATGTTTTGATATGCCATGTCATTGCCATGTTAGTAGATGCTATGATATTGTTCATGCTTAGTTGACCTATATCATGCCATGTTTAGTAATTGATATGAGATAGGTTGTTGCATACGCTTGGTTCTTGCTTTGTCTTCTGCTTGTTTGGATGCTATATAATTGGTTGTCTTGCAAGTACATTCAATGTACTGACCTGGCGTGTCATGCCAGTTTTGTAGGCCGTACCCGAATTGTTCGTGTGATCCATCGTGCTAGGCCGTAACCTTGCGAGCCCTGTGAGTTGTGGAGCCCAGCCGGAGTTGATGAGCCGCCAAACCAAGACTTCCGCCGCCATTTAAATACCCGTAGGGGTATGCTAGATGATTGTATTCATCAATGATGTAAGCTTATGCACATGTATTTGATGAATATTATTGTACCTGGAATGTTGTATTATGGACATGTCATGCTTCAGGTGTTATCCTGGGCTGACGTGCGAAGGCCCCCTGCTCCATGCGGATCAAGGTGCCACAATTACATGGAATAGATCTCCATGAGAGAGGAGGAGAACAATGTATTGAGATCCAAAAAGAGAGAAGAAGCCATCTAGCTAATAACTATGGACCCGAAGGTCTGAAGTAAACTACTCACACATCATCGGAGAGGATATGGTGTTGATGTAGAAGCCCTCCGTGATCGATGCCCCCTCCGGCAGAGCTCCAGAAAAGGCCCCAAGACGGGAACTCATGGGTACAGAAGGTTCATACGTCTCCAATGTATCTATAATTTTTTATTGTTCCATGCTATTATATTATCTATTTTGGATGTTTATGGGCTTTATTATTCACTTTTATATTACTTTTGGGACTAACCTATTGACCCAGAACCCAGGGCCAGATTCTGTTTTTCCCTTGTTTCAGTGTTTCATAGAAAAGGAATATCAAACGGAGTCCAAACGGAATGAAACCTTTGGAAAAGTTATTTTTGGAATGCAAGCAATCTAGGGGACCTGGAGTGCACGTCAAGGAATCAACGAGGAGGGCACGAGGCAGGGGGCGCGCCCACCCCCCTGGGCGCGCCCTCCACCCTCATGGGCCCCTTATGGCTCCCCTGACGTATTTCTTCCTCCTATATATACCAATATACCCTAAAACCTTCGAAAAATAGAATAGATCGGGAGTTCCGCTGCCGCAAGCCTCTGTAGCCACCAAAAACCAATCGGGACCCTATTCCAGCACCCTGCCGGAGGGGGGGAACCCTCACCAGTGGCCATCTTCATCATCCCGGTGCTCTCCATGACGAGGAGGGAGTAGTTCACCCTCGGGGTTGAGGGTATGTACCAGTAGCTATGTGTTTGATCTCTCTCTCTCTCTCTCTCTCTCTCTCGTGTTCTTGAGGTGGTACGATCTTGATGTATCTCGAGGTTTCCTATTATAGGTGGATCTTATGATGTTTCTCTCCCTCTACTCTCTTGTAATGGATTGAGTTTTCCCTTTGAAGTTATCTTATCGGATTGAGTTTTTTAGGATTTGAGAACACTTGATGTATGTCTTGCCGTGCTTATCTGTGGTGACAATGGGATATCACGTGATCCACTTGATGTATGTTTTGGTGATCAACATGCGGGTTCCGCCTATGAACCTATGCATAGGGGTTGGCACACATTTTCGTCTTGACATAGAGACTTTGGGACACTCTTTGAAGTTCTTTGTGTTTGTTGAATAGATGAATCTGAGATTGTGTGATGCATATCGTATAATCATACCCACGGATACTTGAGGTGACATTGGAGTATCTAGGTGACATTAGGGTTTTGGTTGATTTGTGTCTTAAGGTGTTATTCTAGTACGAACTCTATGATAGATTGATCTGAAAGAATAACTTTGAGGTGGTTTGGTACCCTAGCATAATCTCTTCATTTGTTCTCCGCTATTAGTGACTTTGGAGTGACTCTTTGTTGCAAGTTGTGGGCTAGTTATATGATCCAATTATGTTATTATTGCTGAGAGAACTTTCACTAGTGAAAGTATGAACCCTAGGCCTTGTTTCCTAGCATTGCAATAGCGTTTACGCTCACTTTTATTACTTGTTACCTTGCTGTTTTTATATTTTCAGATTACAAAAACCTATATCTACCATCTATTGCACATTTATCACCATCTCTTCGCCGAACTAGTGCACCTATACAATTTACCATTGTATTGGGTGTGTTGGGGACACAAGAGACTCTTTGTTATTTGGTTGCAGGGTTGTTTGAGAGAGACAATCTTCATCCTACGCCTCCCACGGATTGATAAACCTTAGGTCATCCACTTGAGGGAAATTTTCTACTCTCCTACAAACCTCTACACTTGGAGGCCCAACAACGTCTACAAGAAGAAGGTTGCATAGTAGACATCAAGCTCTTTTCTGGCGCCGTTTCTAGGGAAGCTAGGTAAGCGGCACTCACACCCTATCAACTAAGCTCTTTTCTGGCGACGTTGCCGGGGAGGTGAGTGATTGAAGGTATATCTTTAGATCTTTCAATCGAATCTTTTTGTTTCTTATTTTATCACTAGTTTAGTCTGTAAAAGAAAACTACAAAAAATGGAATTAAGTTTGCCTCATACTCTTCATCTTTTTAATATCTTTCGTGAGAATGATGGAAAGGAAAACTGTGCTCAAGTGCTAGAAGAAGAAGTCTATAAAATGCTTGGCATAAATTATGTGAATGATGAGTATGATTGCAATGTTATTAGTATGAATTCTTTGAATACCCATGATGCTAATCATATGCAAAGCCACAAGCTTGGGGATGCTATGTTTGATGAAGATGATATGTTTTGTCCCCCAAGTTTTGATGAGAAAATTTATTATGATGATAGCATGCACTAGTAGAAAAAGGGTCAAATGTGCGACACATTAGTCCCGGTTTGTAACAGAACCGGCACTAATGTGTCCATTAGTGCCGGTTCCAACGGCTAAGCGGGAGGAGCTCTTTAGTACCGGTTCGTGGCGAACCTTTAGCACCGGTTCGTGCCCCGAACAGGTACTAATGAGAGTGGTGGCAGGATGTTGTCAGAGTGGGGCCCCTCCAGCACCTTTAGTACCGGTTCGTGCCATGAACCGGTACTAAAGGTCGTCCTATATAAACCCTTCGTCCACCAGCACTCTGTTCTTCCCCCTTTCCCCTCTCCCTCTCCTCTGTTCTTCCCTTCTTCCTCTCGAGTTCATCACAAAATTTGCCCCAAATTTGTCAAGATTTGCAGGCCCCCATCCATTCAAATGATCACAAAGGTTAGCAACTTTGTCCTTTCATCTCTCATTGCTAGATTAGCTCTTGCATTGGTTTATATAGTGATTAATTGTGGGTTTTAGTAATTTGGGAGGAATTATATGTGGTAGTATTTGATTTATATGCAAATTGAGGTCAAAATAACACTTAGTTTGCATATGTAGGTGTGCTTTACTTAGTGCCTTCTAAATCTCCGTCGTAACCACCGTTGATCACCCGCACCGTCCCGTCGCCAGCACCACCTTGTGGTGAGCCTCTTGTTCATGGAATTTTATATAAAAAATTGATGTTTGTGTGATTTGGATATATAGTTACTCGTATAATCATCTTACCCGTATGTTGGTTGTTATACATAGTGCCATGGTTTTGATATCTGTCCCCGTCGGCTCTCGCCCTTGTTATGATTCGGATGTGGTATATTTGAAGGAAATATGCCCTAGAGGCAATAATAAATTTATTATTTATTTCCTTATATCATGATAAATGTTTATTATTCATGCTAGAATTGTATTAACCGGAAACATAATACATGTGTGAATACATAGACAAACAGAGTGTCACTAGTATGCCTCTACTTGACTAGCTCGTTAATCGAAGATGGTTATGTTTCCTAACCATAAACAAAAGAGTTGTTATTTGATTAACGGGATCACATCATTAGGAGAATGATGTGATTGACATGACTCATTCCATTAGCTTAGCACCCGATCGTTTAGTATGTTGCTATTGCTTTCTTCATGACTTATACATGTTCCTATGACTATGAGATTATGCAACTCCCGTTTGCCAGAGGAACACTTTGGGTGCTACCAAACGTCACAACGTAACTGGGTGATTATAAAGGAGCATTACAGGTGTCTCCAAAGGTACATGTTGGGTTGGCGTATTTTGAGATTAGGATTTGTCACTCCGATTGTAGGAGAGGTATCTCTGGGCCCTCTCGGTAATGCACATCACATAAGCCTTGCAAGCATTACAACTAATATGTTAGTTGTGAGATGATGTATTACGGAACGAGTAAATAGACTTGCCGGTAACAAGATTGAACTAGGTATTGGATACCGACGATCGAATCTCGGGCAAGTAACATACCGATGACAAAAGGAACAACGTATGTTGTTATGCGGTCTGACCGATAAAGATCTTCGTAGAATATGTGGGAGCCAATATGGGCATCCAGGTACCGCTATTGGTTATTGACCGGAGACGTGTCTCGGTCATGTATACATTGTTCTCGAACCCGTAGGGTCCGCACGCTTAAGGTTACGATGATAGTTATATTATGAGTTTATGCATTTTGATGTACCGAAGGTTTTTCGGAGTCCCGGATGTGATCACGGACATGACGAGGAGTCTCGAAATGGTCGAGACATAAAGATTGATATATTGGAAGCCTATATTTGGACATTGGAAGTGTTCCGGGTGAAATCGGGATTTTACCGGAGTACCAGGAGGTTACCGGAACCCCCCGGGAGCCATATGGGCCTTAATGGGCTTTAGTGGAAACGAGAAAGGGGCAGCCCAAGGTGGCCGTGCGCCTCCCCCCTCCCCTAGTCCTATTAGGACTAGGAGAGGTGGCCGGCCCCCTCTCTCTCTTTCCCGCCCCGAGGAATCCTATTCCAACTAGGATTGGGGGGAATCCTACTCCCGGAGGGAGTAGGACTCTCCTGGCGCGCCCCTTGTGGCCGGCCAGCCTCCCCCCTTTGGTCCTTTATATACTAAGGTAGAGGCACCCTAGAACACACAAGTTGATCCACGTGATCTATTCCTTAGCCGTGTGCGGTGCCCCCAGCCACCATATTCCTTGATAATACTGTAGCGGAGTTTAGGCGAAGCCCTGCTGCTGTAGTGCATCAAGATTGTCACCATGCCGTCGTGCTGACGAAACTCTTCCCCAACACTTTGCTGGATCGGAGTCCGGGGATCGTCATCGAGCTGAACGTGTGCTCAAACTCGGAGGTGCCGTAGTTTCGGTGCTTGATCGGTGCTTGTGTCAACGCTTCAGCAGTCGGTCTGCGTGGGTACATAGACAACGCTCTCCCCTCTTGTTGCTATGCATCACAAGATCTTGCGTGTGCGTAGGAATTTTTTTGAAATTACTACGAAACCCAACAGTGGTATCAGAGCCAGGTTATTTATGTTGATGTTATATTCATGAGTAGAACACAAGTGAGTTGTGGGTGATATAAGTCATACTGCCTACCAGCATGTCATACTTTGGTTCGGCGGCATTGTTGGACGAGATGACCCGGACCAACATTACGCGTACGCTTACGCGAGATCGGTTCCCCCGACATGCTTTGCACATAGGTGGCTTGCGGGAGACTGTCTCTCCAACTTTAGTTGAACTGAGTATGGCTACACCCGGTCCTTGCGAAGGTTAAAACGGAGTCTATTTGACAAACTATCATTGTGGTTTTGATTCGTAGGTGAGATTGATTCTTACTTAAGCCCGTAGCAGCCACGTAAAAACTTGCAACAACAAAGTAGAGGACGTCTAACTTGTTTTTGCAGGGCATGTTGTGATGTGATATGGTCAAGGCATGATGCTGAATTTTATTGTATGAGATGATCATGTTTTGTAACTGAGTTATCGGCAACTGGCAGGAGCCATATGGTTGTCGTTTTATTGTATGCAATGCAATCACGATGTAATGCTTTACTTTATTACTAAACGATAGTGATAGTCGTGGAAGCATAAGATTGGCGAGACGACAACGATGCTACGATGGAGATCAAGGTGTCGCGCCGGTGACGATGGTGATCACGACGGTGCTTCGGAGATGGAGATCACAAGCACAAGATGATGATGGCCATATCATATCACTTATATTGATTACATGTGATGTTTATCCTTTTATGCATCTTATCTTGCTTTGATTGACGGTAGCATAATAAGATGATCTCTCACTAAATTATCAAGAAGTGTTCTCCCTGAGTATGCACCGTTGCGAAAGTTCTTCGTGCTGAGACACCACGTGATGATCGGGTGTGATAGGTTCTACGTTCAAATACAACGGGTGCAAAACAGTTGCACACGCGGAATACTCAGGTTATACTTGACGAGCCAAGCATATACAGATATGGCCTCGGAACACGGAGACCGAAAGGTCGAGCGTGAATCATATAGTAGATATGATCAACATAATGATGTTTCCCTGTGTTTATTTTGATATGTTCCTAGAGAAAATTGTGTTGAAAGATGTTAGTAGCAATGATGCGGATTGGATCCGTGATCTGAGGTTTATCCTCATTGTTGCACAGAAGAATTATGTCCTTGATGCACCGCTAGGTGACGGACCTATTGCAGGAGCAGATACAGACATTATGAACGTTTGGCTAGCTCAATATGATGACTACTTGATAGTTTAGTGCACCATGCTTAATGGCTTAGAATCGGGACTTCAAAGACGTTCTGAACGTCATGGAGCATATGAGATGTTCCAGGAGTTGAAGTTAATATTTCAAGCAAATACCCGAGTTGGGAGATATGAAGTCTCCAACAAGTTCTATAGCTAAAAGATGGAGGAGAATCGCTCAACTAGTGAGCATATGCTCAGATTGTCTGAGTACTACAATCGCTTGAATCAAGTGGGAGTTAATCTTCCAGATAAGATAGTGATTGACAGAATTCTATAGTCACCATAACCAAGTTAGTAGAACTTCGTGATGAACTATGATATGCAAGGGATAACGGAAACGATTCCCAAGCTCTTCGTAATGCGGAAATTGATGAAGGTAGAAATCGAGAAAAACATCAAGTGTTGATGGTAGACAAGACCACTAGTTTCAAGAAAAGGGCAGAGGGAAGAAGGGGAACTTCAAGAAGAACAGCAAGCAAGTTGCTACTCAAGTGAAGAAGCCCAAGTCTGGTCCTAAGCCTAAGACTAAGTGTTTCTACTGCAAAGGGACTGGTCACTAGAAGCGGAACTACCCCAAGTGATTGGCAGATAAGAAGGATGGCAAAGTGAACATAAGTATATTTGATATACATGTTATTGATGTGTACTTTACTAGTGTTTATAGCAACCCCTCAGTATTTGATACTAGTTCAGTTGCTGAGATTAGTAACTCGAAACGGGAGTTGCAGAATAAACAGAGACTAGTTAAGGGTGAAGTGACAATGTGTGTTGGAAGTGGTTCCAAGATTGATATGGTCATCATCGCACATTCCCTATACTTTCGGGATTAGTGTTGAACCTGAATAAGTGTTATTTGGTATTTGCGTTGAGCATGAATATGATTTGATCATGTTTATTGTAATACGGTTATTCATTTAAGTAAGAGAATAAATTGTTGTTCTGTTTACATGAATAAAACCTTATATGGTTACACACCCAATGAAAATAGTTCGTTGGATCTTGATCGTAGTGATACACATAATCATAATATTGAAACCAAAAGATGCAAAGTTAATAATGATAGTGCAACTTATTTGTGGCACTGCCGTTTAGGTCATATTGGTGTAAAGCGCATGAAGAAACTCCATGCTGATGGGATTTTGAAATCACTTGATTATGAATCACTTGGTGCTTGCGAACCATGCCTTATGGGCAAGATGACTAAAGACTCCGTTCTCCGGAACAATGGAGCGAGCAACTGACTTATTGGAAATAATACATACTGATGTATGCAATCCGATGAGTGTTGAAGCTCGCGGCGGGTATCGTTATTTTCTGACCTTCACATATGATTTGAGCAGATATGGGTATATCTGCTTGATGAAACATAAGTCTGAAACATTTGAAAAGTTCAAAGAATTTCAGAGTGAAGTGGAAAATCATCGTGACAAGAAAATAAAAATTTCTACGATATGATCGCAGAGGTAAGACATTTGAGTTACGAGTTTGGTCTTCAATTAAAACAATGTGAAATAGTTTCACTACTCACGCCACCTGGAACACCATAGTGTAATGGTGTGTCCGAACATCATAACCGTACTTTATTAGATATAGTGCAATCTATGATGTCTCTTACCGATCTACCACTATCATTTTGGGGTTATGCATTAGAGACAGCTGCATTCATGTTAAATAGGGCACCATCTAAGTCCGTTGAGATGACAACAATCTGAACTGTGGTTTGGCAAGAAACCAAAGTTGTCGTTTCTTAAAGTTTGGGGTTGTGATGCTTATATGAAAAAGTTTCATCCTACTAAGCTCAAACCCAAATCGGAGAAATATGTCTTCATAGGATACCCAAAGGAGATTGTTGGGTACATCTTCTATCACAAATTCGAAGGCAAGACTTTTGTTGCTAAATTCGGAGTTTTTCTAGAGAAGGAGTTTCTCTCGAAAGAAGTGAGTGGGAGGAAAGTAGAACTTGATGAGGTAACTGTACCTGCTCCCTTATTGGAAAGTAGTTCATCACAGAAATCTGTTCCTGTGACTACTACACCAATTAGTGAGGAAGCTAATGATGATGATCATGTAACTTCAGATCAAGTTACTACCAAATCTCGTAGGTAAACCAGAGTGAGATCCACACCAGAGTGGTACGGTAATCCTATTCTGGAAGTCATGTTACTAGACCATGACGAACTTGCGAACTATGAGGAAGCGATGATGAGCCCAGATTCCGCGAAATGGTTTGATGCCATGAAATCTGAGATATGATCCATGTATGAGAACAAAGTATGGACTTTGGTTGACTTGCCCGATGATCGGCAAGCCATAGAAAATAAATGGATCTTCAAGAGGAAGACGGACACTGATAGTAGTGTTGCTATCTACAAAGCTAGAATTGTCGCAAAAGGTTTTCGACAAAGTTCAATGTGTTGACTACAATGAGATTTTCTCACTCGTATCTATGCTTAAGTCTATACGAATCATGTTAGCAATTGCCGCATTTTATGAAATCTGGCAAATGGATAAACAAAACTGCATTCCTTAATAGATTTATTAAAGAAGAGTTGTATATGATACAACCAGAAGGTTTTGTCAATCCTAAAGGTGCTAACAAAATATGCAAGCTCCAGCGATCCATCTATGGACTGGTGCAAGCATCTCGGAGTTGGAATATACGCTTTGATATGTTGATCAAAGCATATAGTTTTATACAGACTTGCGGTGAAGCCTGTATTTACAAGAAAGTGAGTGGGAGCACTACATCATTTCTGATAAGTATATGTGAATGACATATTGTTGATCGGAAATAATGTAGAATTATTCTGTAAAGCATAAAGGAGTGTTTGAAAGGAGTTTTTTTCAAAGAAAGACTTCGGTGAAGCTGCTTACATATTGAGCTCCAAGATCTATAGAGATAGATCAAGACGCTTGATAAGTTTTTTCAATGAGTACATACCTTGACAAGATTTTGAAGTAGTTCAAAATGGAGCAGTCAAAGAAAGAGTTCTTGCCTGTATTACAAGGTGTGAAGTTGAGTAAGACTCAAAGCCCGACCACGACAGAAGATAGAAAGAGAATGAAAGTCATTCCCTATGCCTTGGCCATAGGTTCTATAAAGTATGTCATGCTGTATACCAGATCTATTGTATACCCTGCACTGATTTGGCAAGGGAGTACAATAGTGATCTAGGAGTAGATCACTGGACAGCGGTCAGAATTATCCTTAGTGACATAAGGATATGTTTCTCGATTATGGACGTGACAAAAAGGTTCGTCGTAAAGGGTTACGCCGATACAAGTTTTGACACTAATCTAGATGACTCTAAGTCTCGGTCTAGATACATATTGAAAGTGGGAGCAATTAGCTAGAGTAGCCCCATGCAGAGCATTGTTGACATAGAAATTTGTAAAATACATGTGGATCTGAATATGGCAGACCCGTTGACTAAGATTCTCTCACAAGCAAAACATGATCACACCTTAGTACTCTTTGGGTGTTAATCACATAGCGATGTGAACTAGATTACTGAATCTACTAAACCCTTTGGGTGTTGGTCACATGGCGATGTGAACTATGGGTGTTAATCACATGATGATGTGAACTATTGATGTTAATCACATGGCGATGTGATCTAGATTATTGACTCTAGTGCAAGTGGGAGACTGAAGGAAATATGCCCTAGAGGCAATAATAAAGTTATTATTTATTTCCTTATATCATGATAAATGTTTATTATTCATGCTAGAATTGTATTAACCGGAAACATAATACATGTGTGAATACATAGACAAACAGAGTGTCACTAGTATGCCTCTACTTGACTAGCTCGTTAATCGAAGATGGTTATGTTTCCTAACCATAAACAAAAGAGTTGTTATTTGATTAATGGGATCACATCATTAGGAGAATGATGTGATTGACATCACCCATTCCATTAGCTTAGCACCCGATCGTTTAGTATGTTGCTATTGCTTTCTTCATGACTTATACATGTTCGTATGACTATGAGATTATGCAACTCCCATTTGCCGGAGGAACACTTTGGGTGCTACCAAACGTCACAACGTAACTGGGTGATTATAAAGGAGCATTACAGGTGTCTCCAAAGGTACATGTTGGGTTGGCGTATTTCGAGATTAGGATTTGTCACTCCGATTGTCGGAGAGGTATCTCTGGGCCCTCTCGGTAATGCACATCACATAAGCCTTGCAAGCATTACAACTAATATGTTAGTTGTGAGATGATGTATTACGGAACGAGTAAAGAGACTTGCCGGTAACGAGATTGAACTAGGTATTGGATACCGACGATCGAATCTCGGGCAAGTAACATACCGATGACAAAAGGAACAACATATGTTGTTATGCGGTCTGACCGATAAAGATCTTCGTAGAATATGTAGGAGCCAATATGGGCATCCAGGTCCCGCTATTGGTTATTGACCGGAGACGTGTCTCGGTCATGTCTACATTGTTCTCGAACCCGTAGGGTCCGCACGCTTAAGGTTACGATGACAGTTATATTATGAGTTTATGCATTTTGATGTACCGAAGGTTGTTCGGAGTCCCGGATGTGATCACGGACATGACGAGGAGTCTCGAAATGGTCGAGACATAAAGATTGATATATTGGAAGCCTATATTTGGACATCGGAAGTGTTCCGGGTGAAATCGGGATTTTACCGGAGTACCGGGAGGTTACGAGAACCCCTCGGGAGCCATATGGGCCTTAATGGGCTTTAGTGGAAAGGAGAAAGGGGCAGCCCAAGGTGGCTGCACGCCTCCCCCTCCCCTAGTCCTATTAGGACTAGGAGAGGTGGCCGGCCCCCTCTCTCTCTTCCCCCCCCCCCCCTCGAGGAATCCTATTCCAACTAGGATTGGGGGGGGGAATCCTACTCCCGAAGGGAGTAGGACTCTCCTTGCGTGCCCCTTGTGGCCGGCCAGCCTCCCCCCTTTGGTCCTTTATATACTGAGGTAGAGGCACCCTAGAACACACAAGTTGATCCACGTGATCTATTCCTTAGCCGTGTGCGGTGCCCCCAGCCACCATATTCCTCGATAATACTATAGCAGAGTTTAGGCGAAGCCCTGCTGCTGTAGTGCATCAAGATTGTCACCACGCCATCGTGCTGACGAAACTCTTCCCCGACACTTTGCTGGATCGGAGTCCGGGGATCGTCATCGAGCTGAACGTGTGCTCGAACTCGGAGGTGCCGTAGTTTCGGTGCTTGATCGGTCGGATCGTGAAGACATACGACTACTTCCTCTACGTTGTGTCAACGCTTCCGCAGTCGGTCTGCGTGGGTACATAGACAACGCTCTCCCCTCTCGTTGCTATGCATCACATGATCTTGCATGTGCGTAGGAATTTTTTTGAAATTACTATGAAACCCAACAATATTCTCTTTGAAAACTATTTGTTGCATTTCGTGTTTATGACAAATTATGCCCATCAAGCTAACATAGATATTTGTATGTAGGAGGTAGTTGAACCGGAAATTCCAACCGACCCTATTGTCGAGAGGTTAAATTTAGTTGAAAGAGAAAACAAGGATTTGAAAGAAAAATTGAAAAGAATTGAGGGGGAGAAGATGGAATTGGAGTTGCATGTTGCCGATGTCGTCGATGATCACAAGATTAAGATGGAGAAAATGCGCTTGAAGATTAGAAAGCTTAGAAAATATGCCATTCGTAGTGAGGCTTGGTATCATTATGCTGTTGGATCAATTGTTACCTTAGTTGCGATCTTGATCGCATTTGTTGTTGCATTTAAATTCTTTAGCTAGAGAGCTATTTGTTTGTTGCATTTAAGTGTTGTATGAACTTTATGTATTGTATTAATTTGGTGTTTTCGGTGCTGTGTATTGAAGATGAGCCGGCAATGGATGTACGATGACCGATGCTCTCCCGATTTCATTAATGGTGTGCATACTTTTCTGCTTGCGGCTGAGGCAAACAAGCGGGCAGATGGTTTTATGCCTTGTCCATGTGCTGGCTGTAAGAATGGTCACAATTACTCTATGTCAAGAACCATTCATGTCCACCTGTTTGAGTCCGCTTTCATGCCCCACTATAATGTTTGGACCAATCATGGAGAAAGAGGGGTTATGATGGAAGAAAATGAAGAAGAAGAGGACGACGATAGCTATCCTGGCCATGGGTTCCCTGAATATGATGACACAACAATGAGGGAAGAAGTTGAGCCGGTAATGCGGGAAGAAGCTGAGCCGGCAATGCGGGAAGAAGCTGAAGAAGAGGCATCGGATGAGCCCATTTATGATCTAGGTCGGGCCATTGCCGATGCAAAGAGAAACTGCGCAAGTGATTTGGAGAAGAAGAAGTTGCAGCGCATGTTAGAGGATCACAAAAAATTGTTGTACCCGGATTGCGTAGGTGACAAGAAAAAGCTGGGCACCACACTGGAATTGTTACAATGGAAGGCAGAGAATGGTGTATCTGACAAGGGATTTGGAAAGTTGCTGGTAATGATAAAGAATATGCTTCCAAAGGACAACGAATTGCCTAAGAGTACGTACGGAGCAAAGAACGTTGTCTGCCCTCTAGGGTTAGAGGTGCAGAAGATACATGCATGCCCTAATGATTGCATGCTCTATCGCGGTGAGTACGAGGATTTGAACGCTTGCTCGGTATGCTGTGCATTGCGCTATAAGATCAGCTGCGATGACCCTGGTGATGTCGAGGGCGAGCGCCCCAGGAAGAAGATTCCTGCCAAGGTGATGTGGTATGCTCTTATAATACCATGGTTGAAACGTTTATTCCAAAACAAAGAGCATGCCAAGGCGATGCGATGGCACAAAGAAGACCGTAAGAAAGACGGAAAGTTGAGAGTACCCGCTGATGGGTCGCAATGGAGAAAAATCGAAAGTAAGTATGGGAAGGAGTTTGCAGATGACGCAAGGAACGTATGGTTTGGTCTAAGCGCAGATGGCATTAATCCTTTTGGGGAGCAGAGTAGCAACCATAGCACCTGGCCTGTGAATTTATGTTTGTATAACCTTCCTCCTTGGTTGTGCATGAAGCGGAAGTTCATTATGATGCCAGTGCTCATCCAAGTCCCTAAGCAACCCGGAAACGACATTGATGTGTACCTAAGGCCATTAGTTGAAGAACTCTTACAACTGTGGAATGGAATAGGTGTACGTGCGTGGGATGAGCACATGGGGGAAGAATTTGACCTAAAGGCGTTGCTGTTCGTGACCATTAATGATTGGCCTGCTCTCAGTAACCTTTCAGGACAGACAAACAAGGGATACCGCGCATGCATTGTTTGGACGATACCGACAGTATATATTTGGCTAATTGTAAGAAGAATGTGTACCTGGGACATCGTCGATTTCTTCCGAGCAGGCATCCTGTAAGAAAGAAAGGCAAGGATTTCAATGGTGAGGCGGATCACCGAACGAAGCCTCACCACCGTACTGGTGCTGATGTACATGATATGGTCAACGATTTGAAGGTGGTCTTTGGAAAGGGTCCTGGTGGACAACCTGTTCCGAATGACGCTAACGGATGCGCACCCATGTGGAAGAAGAAATCTATATTTTGGGACCTGCCCTATTGGAAAGACCTAGAGGTCCGCTCCGCAATCGACGTGATGCACGTGACGAAGAATCTTTGTGTGACCCTGCTTGGCTTCTTGGGCGTGTATGGGAAGACAAAAGATACACCTGAGGCACGGGAGGACCAGCAACGTATGCACGGAAAAGACATCATACATCAGGGTCATGCAAGCTACGCTCTTACCAAATAAGAGAAGGAAATTTTCTTTGAATGCCTGCTCAGTATTAAGGTTCTGTCTGGCTTCTCGTCGAATATAAAGGGAATAATAAACATGGCAGAGAAAAGTTCCAGAACCTAAAGTCTCATGACTGCCACGTGATTATGACGTAACTGCTTCCTGTTGCATTGAGGGGGCTTCTACCAAAAAACGTTCGATTAGCCATTGTGAAGCTATGTGCATTCCTCAATGCAATCTCTCAGAAGGTAATCGATCCAGAAATCATACCAAGGTTAGAGAATGATTTGGTGCAATGTCTTGTCAGTTTCGAGTTGGTGTTCCCACCATCCTTCTTCAACATTATGACGCACGTCCTAGTTCACCTATGCGAAGATATTAACATTTTGGGTACTGTATTTCTACACAATATGTTCCCCTTTGAGAGGTTAATGGGAGTCTTAAAGAAATATGTTCGTAACCGTGCTAGGCCAGAAGGAAGCATCTCCAAGGGCCATGAAAATGAGGAGGTCATTGAGTTTTGTATTGACTTTATTCCTGACCTTAAGTCGATTGGTGTTCCTGAATCGTGGCATAAGGGTAGACTGGATGGAAAAGGCACGCTAGGAGGGGAACGAATAATATGTATCGACGGACATTCTCTCACTGAAGCACACTACACAGTTCTACAGAATTCCGCCTTGGTGGCTCCGTATATGGATGAACACAAGAATTTGCTACGCTCCAAACACCCGGAGCGGTCTGATGAATGGATTACACGTGAACAAACCAGGAGTTTCGCCAGCTGGTTGCAGACACGTACCATGCATGACGCCTCTATTGAAGATGACCTGTACTTGCTGTCCTAGTTACCATATTCGAATATAATGACTTTCAAAGGGTACGAGATAAATGGTAATACATTTTACACGATCGCCCAAGATAAGAAGAGCACCAACCAAAACAGTGGTGTCCGCTTTGATGCAGAAACCAAGACATGAAAGGAAACATATTATGGTTATATACAGGACATATGGGAACTTGACTATCGACGTGGTTTGAAGGTCCCTTTGTTTCGGTGCAAATGGGTCAATATGACACAAGGCGGGGTAATGGAAGACCCGCAACGGAATGTCAATAGTGGATCTCAACAATATTGCGTATGCAGACGAACCATTCGTCCTAGCCAATGATGTGGCACAGGTTTTCTATGTGAAGGACATGTCTACCAAGCCAAGAAAAAGAAAAGATAAGGAAGCGAATGCATCGTACGATGAGCCAAAGCGGCACATAGTTCTTTCTGGGAAGATAAACATCGTGGGAGTGGATGACAAGACAGACATGTCAGGAGATTATGAAAAGTTTGATGAAATTGCTCCATTCACGGTGAATATTAACCCGAGCATCCCGTTAAATGATGAAGATTTTCCATGGTTACGGCGCAAAGGGACACACGTGAAGAAAAAGTTTCACACCCAAAGATCTGGGATGTGATCGGCTTCACTATCATCACTTTCTTCTGTGTTTCACACCCAAGAGGGAATCTCTGTAATAGTTAGGGTAGTTATGTGTTTTGGCATTTGAAACGCGAAGAAATTTTATGTGCAAGCAAATTCTTTCATGCCTTCACTGATTTTTTAGCTAAAATGCATTTCATTTTTTAAATAACCTAAGCATTACCAAATTGAATATAATGATAAAACACACTAATATTAAACATAATAAAAAAGAATCACTGAAAAATGTATTTTTAAAGTTAAGTTATTCACAAACTAGTGATTCAGACAAATTTCAAATAATTCAAAATTTAAACTATTCAAATTTAAAAACTACCGGCACTAACTGAAAGTTTCTAAAAACTATCAAAAATATTCACAAAGAAACTCTAAATACAGCAAAAAACAACTAAAAACAAATAAAGCAGAAAAGAAAAAACTAAATGAAAAAAAGCCCACCTACCGGGCCACAGCGGCCTGCATACGACTAGAAACCCAACCTGTTGTTGGGCCAGGATGCAGGCCCACAAGCCCAATAGGCCCCACAGGGCAGAGTAGCAGAGGTAGGCCCAGAAGGCCTGCTTTAGAGAGGAGCTCGAGACAACAGCAGCGACGGGACTTATAAGCCGGTGTGAGCGCCCTTCGGCTAGCGAGGTGGGACTAAATTTCTGCGCCCCTCGCCTGGCAGCGCACCCCCTTTAGTACCGGGTCGTGGCATCAACCGATACTAAAGGGGGGGGGTCTTTAGTACCGGTTGGAGCCACCACCCGGTACTAAAGGGGGGGGGGTCTTTAGTCCCCGTCGCGTCGTCCCCGCGTCGCTGCCCCCGTCACGCCCTGGCCCGTCGCCTCGCCGTCGTCGTCGCCCCGCTGTGAGCTCTCCCCCTCTAAGCCCTCTCCCTCGCCCCCGGCGACCACCATGGGTGCCGGCCCTCCCCGAGCCCATACACACACACACACACATTTCCTTAAGTTAATTAGTATATACATATTTTGTATGTTTAATTAGTTTAGATTTTTTAGATTATTATTTTTTCACTAGTATATACGTATGAATGCATGTTAGATGGATATAATTAGTGTTTAATTAGTATGGAATTTTTTTATATAATGTTGTTTTTCTGTTTTTAATGGATGTATAGAAGTTGTTTTTTCTGTTTTCAGTGTTAGATGCTTAATTAGTATGAAATAACATATAGAATTTTGACATATGCAATGGTAGCATAATTAGTGTTACATTTGCATATAGTATTTGTTGTCGACGATGCCTGGCCCGCATCCTCATTATCGACCCGTTCGCGACGACGTCCTGCTTCAGAGGACCCATGTCCTGTTGGAAATATGCCCTAGAGGCAATAATAAAATGGTTATTACTATATTTCCTTGTTCATGATAATTGTCTATTGTTCATGCTAAAAGTGTGTTATCCGGAAATCCTAATACATGTGTGAATACATAGACCACAACATGTCCCTAGTGAGCCTCTAGTTGACTAGCTCGTTGATCAACAGATAGTCATGGTTTCCTGACTATGGACATTAGATGTCATTGATAATGGGATCACATCATTAGGAGAATGATGTGATGGACAAGACCCAATCTTAAGCATAGCACAAGATCATGTAGTTCTTCTGCTAGAGCTTTTATAATGTCAAGTATCTTTTCCTTAGACCATGAGATTGTGCAACTCTCGGATACTGTAGGAATACTTTGGGTGTGCCAAACGTCACAAGTAACTGGGTGACTATAAAGGTGCACCACGGGTATCTCCGAAAGTGTCTGTTGGGTTGGCACGAATCGAGACTAGGATTTGTCACTCCGCATGACAGAGAGGTATCTCTGGGCCCACTCAGTAAAACATCATCGTAATGAGCTCAATGTGACTAAGGGTTGGTCACGGGATGATGTGTTACTGAATGAGTAAAGTGACTTGCCGGTAACGAGATTGAACGAGGTATTGGAATACCGACGATAGAATCTCGGGCAAGTAACGTACCGATTGACAAAGGGAATTGAATACGGGATTGATTGAATCCTCAGCATCGTGGTTCATCCGATGAGATCATCGTGGAATATGTGGGAGCCAACATGGGTATCCAGATCCCGCTGTTGGTTATTGGCCGGAGAGTTGTCTCAGTCATGTCTGCATGGTTCCCGAACCCGTAGGGTCTACACACTTAAGGTTCGGTGACGCTAGGGTTGTAGAGATATTAGTATGTGCTAATCTGAAAGTTGTTCGGAGTCCCGGATGAGATCCTGGACATCATGAGGAGTTCCAGAATGGTCCGGAGGTAAAGATTTTTATATAGGAAGTCCAGTTTCGACCACCGGGAAAGTTTCGGGGTCATCGGTATTGTACCGGGACCACCGAAAGGATCCCAAGGGTCCACCGGGTGGGGCCACCTATCCCGGAGGGCCCCATGGGCTGAAGTGGGAAGGGAACCAGCCCCTGGTGGGCTGGTGCACCCCCCATGGGCCTCCTCTTGTGCCTAGGGTTAGAAACCCTAGGGGTGGGGGCGCCTCCACCTGGCTTGGGGGCCAAGCCACCCCCTTGGCCGCCTCCCCCTAGCCCCTATATATAGTGGAGGGGAGGGAGGGCAGCCGCACCCAAGTCCCTGGCGCCTCCCTCTCCCCCCGTGACACCTCTCCCTCTCGTTGGTGCTTGACGAAGCCCTGCCGAGATCCTGCTGCTTCCACCACCACGCCGTCGTGCTGCTGGATCTCCATCAACCTCTCCTCTCCCCTTGCTGGATCAAGAAGGAGGAGACGTCTCTCCCAACCGTACGTGTGTTGAACGCGGAGGCGCTGTCCGTTCGGTGCTCGGTCATCGGTGATTTGGATCATGACGAGTACGACTCCATCAACCCCGTTCTCTTGAACGCTTCCGCTCGTGATATACAAGGGTATGTAGATGCACTCCCCTCTCCCTCGTTGCTAGATGACTCCATAGATTGATGTTGGTGATGTGTAGAAAATTTTAAAATTCTGCTACGTTTCCCAATAGTGGCATCATGAGCTAGGTCTATGCGTAGTTTCTATGCACGAGTAGAACACAAGTTGTTGTGGGCATTGATTTTGTCAATTTACTTGCCGTTACTAGTCTTATCTTGATTCGGCGGCATCGTGGGATGAAGCGGCCCGGACCAACCTTACACGTACGCTTACGTGAGACTGGTTCCACCGACTGACATGCACTAGTTGCATAAGGTGGCTAGCGGGTGTCTGTCTCTCCCACTTTAGTCGGATCAGATTCGATGAAAAGGGTCCTTATGAAGGGTAAATAGAAATTGGCATATCACATTGTGGTTTTGTCATAGGTAAGAAACGTTCTTGCTAGAAACCTATAGCAGCCACGTAAAAACTTGCAACAACAATTAGAGGACGTCTAACTTGTTTTTGCAGCATGTGCCATGTGATGTGATATGGCCAAAAGGATGTCATGAATGATATATGTGATGTATGAGATTGATCATGTTCTTGTAATAGGAATCACGACTTGCATGTCGATGAGTATAACAACCGGCAGGAGCCATAGGAGTTGTCTTAATTTATTTATGACCCGCGTGTCAACATAAACGTCATGTAATTACTTTACTTTATCGCTATGTAACACCCCGGATGCAATTTACCTTATATGTATCCCAACTCTTGCCATTTCTAGCGCTAAGTTATCTTTATTTTCCTCGGGTTCGGGTTTTGGTCTACGTGTGTTATTGTCTTTGTCATGCATCTCATATCATGTCATGATGTGCATTGCATTTGCATACGTGTTTGTCTCACGCATCCGAGCTTTTTCCCCTTTGTCCGTTTTGCATTCCGGCGCTCCTATCTCCTCCGGTGGTCCTTTCTACCTATTTTCGTGTGTGGGGGTTAAACATTTCCGGATTGGACTGAGACTTGTCATGCGGCCTTGGTTTACTACCGGTAGACCACCTGTCAAGTTCCGTACCATTTGGACTTCGTTTGATACTTCAACGGTTAACCGAGGGACCGAAAAGGCCTCGTGTGTGTTGCAGCCCAACACCTCTCCAAACTGGCCCAAAACCCACCAAAGACCCTTCCATCATCTAGAGCGTTCGATCACGATCGCATGGCCGAAAACCGCACCTCATTTGGACTCTCCTAGCCCCTCCTACCTATAAATATAGCTCCTTCCCGAAATTTTCGGATCTTCCACCCCAAACCCTAGCTTTCGTCCTCCTCCAGCCGCCGGACACGTCCGCCGACGCCGGACGTGTCTGACCTGCACCGCGCCGCCTTTTTCGCACCAGTGGCGTAGTGCCACGTGTCCCGTCCAGCGCGCCCCGCCGCTGCGGCCCGGGAAGCCCGATTCGGGCCCCCGAGCCCATTCCCCGCGTCACTGCCCCACGCGTCGTCTTCCCCACTTGGGAGCCGCCGCCCGAAGCTTCTCCCTCCGCCGCACTGGCGCCCGCGCCGGCTAGAGCTCCTCACCGAACAAGGCACCTCGCCGTCCGCCGCCGCAGTACTCCGGTCATCCCACGCCGGCGCCGCCCCGCCGCCATCCGCGTCCGGCGCCACCTCGCCGCCCGGCGCCCGTGGCCACCTCGCCTCTCCGGCCGTCTATCCAACTCTGGTGAATAGGAACTCCGGCGAGCGCCTTGAAGTCTGTGCCGATCTGGATCTGAGATCCGCTAGGGTTGACTTTCCCCGAAACCCTAATTGATTTGCATTTCTCATCATGCTATAACTCCGCATCCATAGCTCCGTTTGGCGCGTCTAGCATATCAAAATGTTCGCCTCAGAGAGTACATCATTTCATCTCATTGCATCATTTTCTTTTGAGCTCATCTTGATGCCCGAAATGCTGTTGGAAGGGAGATATTTGGTATAATTGTCGGATCTGCTGCACCAAATAGCTATTTGTCATTTTTGCCATGATTAATGTGTGCATGATATGCTCCTGAGCTCTACATGAGTTTTGTTATATGCCATGCCATCTTTAAGAGGTGCTTACCATGTATTTTTATGATATGTGTGGTGACTATCACAAGCTTGCAAAGTAGTGCATTCGTTAATGCTGATTTCAGGGACTTAGTTTTTCACTAAGTCCTTGATCTATTTTTTTATCAAAATGCCATATGTTCATGTTGTTTCCTAGTGATCCGTGCCTCTTTTGAGGATGATAAGTAAGGATGATTTGTTAATATTGTGGTGATCTATCCATCCATGTCCTAGTTTGCAATTATGGAGCACCCTAGCTTGAGTCAATCGAGCTCTACTTTTGCTATTTCGTGAACCCTGGCAGATTGTTTACTTGTTAGCGATTTTGCCAAGGATGTTGTTGTTGATCCGTGCATGCTATGTTGTTGTTCTTGCCATGTCTAGCTTCTATGATATGCATTCTTGATGGGTGTATGCTTAGTTTCTCATGCCTTGCTCTGTAGTGAGTGCATCGAACTCGTAAACATGCCTACTCGCTAACAGATTTGCATGCTCCAGTTTTTCACTAAGTCTGTAATCTGATTATGTTTTTGCCATGTTCACATGCTTGCAATTGTATTTTACGATCCCTTTTGGCTCAAGGTCACTAAGGGACTTTTGTTAAGTGATTTGAGTAGCTTCATGTCATGCCTTGCTTTGCCATGTTAAGTTCCTGTAGCATATAGTTTTCATGCTCCAAAGTGTGCTACCTGATGTTAAATTCCAGACTTGTGTTAATTTCACTATGTCTGAAACCTGTTATCGTTTGCATTTTTGCCATGCTTGTTTGAACATGTTAATGGATGAATTGGCCGTATCTCAGTGTTCATCTTTTGTCAAGCATCATGAGTGGATCCCTGCCATGTATTTTGTTGTCATGTTTGAGTGTTGTAGCATATATATGTTGATGCATTTAGATGGCTACTTTCTGTTTATCGCAGACCGGTGCCATATTTGTTTTGCTTGCCATTTCCAAACTGTGCATCCGATTCCGGTGATCTTTATATCGATTTCAACCAAAATAACCTCACCTTTCTACTGGCACTCTTGGATTTCCAAGTTGAGGCCAGGTTCAATCATTCCTTGTCAAATCTTGCATATGCATCACATATCGCATTCCGCATAGCATACCATGTTCGCATCATGTTGTTTGAGATTTGCACGTGGTTGATTGTGTTCCTTTTGCTTGTTTGTCTTGTTTGGGTAGAGCCGGGAGACGAGTTCGCTAACGAGGAGCCCGTTGAGTTTGGTTACGAGGATCAAGTCAACTCTGACAACTTTACAGGCAAGATGATCATACCCTCGAAATCACTTCTATCTTTGCTTGCTAGATGCTCACTTTTTTGCTATGCCTATGTTACGATGCCTACCACTTGCTTCTCATGCCTCCCAAAAATTGCCATGTCAAACCTCTAACCACCATGTCCTAGCAAACCGTTGATTGGCTATGTTACCGCTTTGCTCAGCCCCTCTTATAGCGTTGCTAGTTGCAGGTGAAGTTTGGAGATCGTTCCTTGTTGGAACATTGTTTATTGTTGGGATATCACTATATTATCTTGTTATCTTAATGCATCTATATACTTGGTAAAGGGTGGAAGGCTCGGCCTTATGCCTAGTGTTTTGTTCCACTCTTACCGCCTTAGTTTTCCGTCATATCGGTGTTATGTTCCCGGATTTTGCGTTCCTTACACGGTTGGGTTATAATGGGAACCCCTTGACAGTTCGCCTTGAATAAAAATCCTCCAACAAGGCCCAACTTTGGTTTTACCATTTGCCACCTAGCCTTTTTCCCTTGGGTTTCGTGGACTCAAGGGTCATCTTTATTTTAAACCCCCGGGCCAGTGCTTCTCTAAGTGTTGGTCCAACCCAGAGCATCGTGCGGGGCCGTCCCTTGGCAACTTGGGTTATGTTGGCTCCCGTACGCTTAGCTTATCCGGTGTGCCCTGAGAACGAGATATGTGCAGCTCCTATCTGGATTTGTCGGCACAGCGGGTGGTCATGCTGGACTTGTTTTACCATTGTCGAGGTTGTCTTGTAGAATCGGGATACCGAGTCTGATCGGAATGTCTCGGGAGAAGGAATATCCTTCGTTGACCATGATAGCTTATGATGGGCTAAGTTGGGACTCCCCTGTAGGGATTTGAACTTTCGAAATCCGTGCCCGTGGTTATGGGCAGATGGGAATTTGTTAATGTGCGATTGTAGATAACATGAACCTTAACTTAATTAAAATGAATCAACTGCGTGTGTAACCGAGATGGTCTCTTCTCGGCGGAGTCCGGGAAGTGAACACGGTGCTGGAGTAATGCTTGACGTAGGTTGTTCTAGGATCACTTCTTGATCATAGTTCTTCTTTCGTGCTTTGCCTTCTCTTCTCGCTCACTTTGCGGACAGGTTAGCCACCATATATGCTAGTCGCTCGCTGCAGCTCCACATATTATCTTGCCTTCCCTATAAGCTTAAATAGTATTGGTCGTGAGGGTGCGAGATTGCTGAGTCCCCGTGAATCACAGATTACTTCCAAACCAGATGCAGGGCCCGATGCTCCATTCCAGATGATGCGCTTGAGCTCAAGTGGGAGTTCGACGAAGACTCACGCCGTTACTATGTGTCTTTCCCTGATGAACAGTAGTGGTGCCCAGTTGGGGCGATCGGGACCGTGTCGCATGTTGGGGTTGATATTTTATTTTGGTGTCGTAGTCGGACCATGAGTGTATTGGATGATTGTAATGTTATTTATGTATTTGTGTGACATGGCGAGTGTAAGCCAACTATGTACCTTTCTCCTCTATTATTTATATACATGGGTTGTTGTGAAGATTACCTTACTTGCGACATTGCTTTCAATGCGGTTATCCCTCTAAGTTGTGCTTCGACACGTAGGAGATATAGCCGCATCGAGGGCGTTACAAGTTGGTAATCAGAGCCTTCCCCGACCTTAGGAGCCCCCCTGCTTGATCGAATTAGCTGACGTTGTTTAGTCTAGAAAAATGTTTTGAGTCACTTAGGAATTATATATCGGAGAGTTAGGAATTCTTTTTACTCCCCAGTCCCTTCATTGCTCTGGTAAGGCATCCTGACGTAGAGTTTTGACTCTTCTCTTCTCAAATTTCACTAAAAAATTTAGGATCACGCGGGTATCTTGGAATCGTTCCGATCGATTTGTGACAAGAACATTGTTCTTGGTGCCTCCTGTCATTTAGGGGTTGTGGCAGTGTCCCGGGGAGTTGAGCTCCGAGGTGTTGTCGTCACAATTTTATCGTTGCAGTTCTGGAATACCTGAGTTTAGTTTTGCCGACATTGAAAATCTCTTTTATACAGTTGTTGGTGAGATAACCTCGATGCCACCCAGTACTGGGGCGGGAGTTCGGGAGTATTGCCATAACTTGTATAACGGATGCTTTTCAAAGGTTGAGGTAGACAATTTCTGAAGTTTTTCTCGGTTATGTGTTGAAGGATGGATACAGCTGGATGTAGGATTTGCTAGATTTGGGTGAGATATTATGCTTCCCCTGTATCCCCAACACCTGATTGCATAACCGGAGAGGTTCGAGAGTTTCATAGGTGGGAATTCTTGTAGCTCTAGTTCTTCTTCCACGGATATTTGGTTTGAGATTGGATGATCCTTTCCGAGTATTCGTTCTTGTTCTGTACCTTGTTGTTTTGTTTTTCTTCTACCTCAATTATAAGTGGCTTCTCAATTTATGGATATGTAACCATTTCAATTGTAATGCATTCATTCATTTTGTTCGGATGTGAAGACTATATGTTGCAATTTCAACCCGTTTGATTCAGCTTCAATATTTGTCTGTCAATGTGCTAAAGGATGTCAACCTCTTCAGGATGGCTCCTCCAACGCGCACGACTCTGAATCCTGATCCGCCACCACCACCTCCACCTCTAGAGGCATGGCAAGCTGTGATGGCCCCTACCAATGCAAACACGCAGCTGATCATGCAACTTCTTCAAGAGCACAATCAAGGGAACCAAGGGAACCAAGGCAACAATCAGAATCACTTTGCTACACTCAACCAGTTCCTTGCTAACCAGCCAAAGACTTTCAGCAATTGTGTTGAGGCAACTAACGCTGATGATTGGCTCGTGGACTTATGCAAGCATTTCGAGTGCAGTAACGTCAGGCCTGAGGACTTTGTCAAGTTCGCTTTCTTCCAACTCAAAGACCAAGCTGCAGAATGGTTTCAGCAGTACAAAGATTCCAGAGGAGGCCGTGTGATTACTTGGGATGAATTCCGTCAAGACTTCAAAGCTCATCATATTCCTCAGAGCGTGGTTGAAAGCAAGCATGAGGAATTCCGCAACCTGAAGCAAGGCTCTATGTCTGTCTATGATTACAACAAGATGTTTCAGAAGCTCGCCCGTTTCGCTAAGCAGGACGTCCATGACGAGAAGAGCATGATATACCAGTTCAGGGGTGGTCTCAGAGAAGAAATCCAGCTAGCTCTCGTTCTCTTCGAGCCCAAGAGGTACGATGAGTTTTACAACATGGCATTGAAGCAAGAGTCTGCTCAACTAAAGTGCGATGCTTCCAAGAAGCGAGTTAGAGATGCTACACCTTCTTCCTCAACTCAAGTGGCTAAGCAGCAGAAGTATTGGCTTCCTCCTCCTCCATTCTATCAGCCTTATCAGCAGAAGAGCAAAGGTGGCAGTGGATCTTCCCACCCACCCAACCCTGGCTTTCAGAACAAGACTTCGTCTCAAGCTCCAAGATCGAGTGCTCCGTATCACCGTCCCCTTTCAGAGGTCACATGCAACAAGTGCCAACAGAAGGGTCACTATGTCAACAAATGCTTCAATCAGAGGCGTCTCCCTCCTCCTCCTCCTGTGAGATCGGCAAGTACAACTGTGGTCAAGCATAACCCCAAGCACGCCAAGGTTAACTTGATGAATGCAGCTCAGGCAGAGGACTCGTCAGATGTCATCATGGGTAACTTTCCAGTTAACTCCGTTCCTGCAAAAGTTCTTTTTGACACTGGTGCATCGCATTGTTTCATGTCAAGATCATTTGTTTCCAAGCATGACTTTGTTTCGCAAATGTTGGGTAAACCTATGGGAGTGGTTTCTCCGGCTAAGTCTATGAGGGCTACTTCAATAGTCCCGGATGTTTCTATCATGATGGGTGATTTCAAGTTTCTTTCTTCTCCAATGGTCCTTGGTAACTCGGATATTGATCTTATTCTCGGAATGGATTGGCTTTCTAAGCACAAGGCTCAGCTTGATTGTGCTGCCAGGCAGATTCAATTGACTCATTCGTCTGAGAATGTAATTGTCTTTGCCGCTAATGACGATACCATCCGTCTGTTTTCTCTTAACAAGAAGGGTGAACTGGATGCCATCTCTCAAATTCCAGTCGTTTGTGAATATCAAGACGTCTTTCCAGAAGAGCTTCCAGGAATGCCTCCGCACCGGCCAGTTGAATTCGTCATCGATCTTGAGCCTGGCACGGAGCCGGTTTGCAAACATCCTTACAAGCTTGAACCTGAAGAGTTGAAGGAGCTGAAGAAGCAACTCGATATTCAAGAGCAAATGGGTCTCATCCGACCTAGTTCTTCTCCGTGGGGTTGTGGAGTTCTTTTTGTGAAGAAGAAGAAGGATGGAACGGACCGACTTTGTGTTGACTACCGTCCATTGAACAAGAAGACTATCAAGAACAAGTACCCACTTCCCAACATCAATGAGCTGTTCGAACAACTCAAAGGTGCCCAAGTATTTTCCAAGCTTGATCTCCGTATGGGCTATCACTAGATTCGAAACCGTGAGCAAGATATTCCCAAGACGTCGTTCAGAACAAGCTATGGTTCATATGAATACACTGTCATGTCTTTTTGCCTCGCCAATGCTCCTCCGACGTTCTCTTGCATGATGAACTTCATCTTCAACGCCTACACTAATGACTTCGTCTTGGTCTACCTCTATGACATTCTGTTCTTTTCGAAGAACAAGGAAGATCATGACAAGCACTTGCGTTTGGTGCTCGATAAGCTCAGGGAACATCAGTTCTATGCCAAGTTCTCAAAGTGCGAGTTTTGGCTCGATGAGGTTCTTTATCTTGGGCATATCATCTCTGCCAAGGGCATAGCGGTGAATCCTGAGAAGGTGTCTGCAATTGTGAATTGGGAACCACCTCAGAACGTGAAGCAACTCCGCAGCTTCCTTGGTCTCGCAAGCTACTGCCGAAGGTTCATTGAGAACTTTTCAAAGATTGCGAAGCCTCTTTCTAACCTTCTCCAGAAGCACGTCAAGTACGTTTGGTCTCCGGAATGTGACATCGCTTGCAACACTTTGAAAGATAAATTGGTCACTGCTCCAGTTCTGACTCCTCCTGATGAATCCAAACCGTTCGAGGTCTTCTGCGATGCCTCTCTTCAAGGTCTTGGTGCAGTGTTGATGCAAGAGAAGAAAGTTGTGGCCTATACCTCTCGCCAGTTGAAGCCCAACGAGAAGAACTACCCCACTCATGACCTCGGGTTGGCGGTAGTTGTGCATGCTCTTTTGACTTGGAGACATCTCTTACTGGGAAGAAAAGTGGACATCTTCACTGACCACAAGAGTCTCAAGTACATCTTCACTCAGCCTAATCTCAACCTCAGGCAGACTCGTTGGGTTGAAATGATTCAAGAGTATAATCCGAGTATCAAATATACTCCAGGCAAGGCCAATGTGATTGCTGACGCATTGAGCAGGAAGGCTTACTGCAACAGTCTGATTCTCAAGCCTTATCAACCCGAGCTTTGTGAAGCTTTCCGCAAACTCAATTTGCAAGTTGTTCCTCAAGAGTTCCTCGCCAACCTTCAAGTCTCCCCTACTTTGGTAGATCAAATTCGCGAGGCTCAACTTCTTGATGCTATGGTGAAGAAGGTGAAGATTGGGATTGCCAAGAGTCAACCCAAGTACAAGTGCTATCGCCTTGATGACAAGGATACTCTCTTCTTCGAGGATCGTATTGTTGTGCCTAAAGGTGACCTTCGTAAAGCCATCATGAACGAGGCTCACAATTCACTCCTCTCCATCCACCCTGGGAGTACGAAGATGTATCAGGACCTCAAGCAGGCTTATTGGTGGACTCGAATGAAGCGCGAGATTGCTCAGTTCGTGAATGAATGTGATGTCTGCAGAAGAGTGAAGGAAGAACACCAAAGGCAGCTGGTCTCCTCCAACCTCTTGCCATTCCAGAATGGAAGTTTGACCACATTGAGATGGACTTCGTGACTGGGTTTCCAAAGTCCAAGCGTGGCAATGATGCTATATTCGTTGTCATCGACAAACTCACTAAAGTGGCTCACTTTCTGCCTATCAAAGAGTCTATCACTGCAGCACAATTGGCGGAGCTGTATACCTCTCGGATTGTCTCCCTGCACGGCATTCCACAGTTGATTTCTTCAGACCGTGGCAGCATCTTTACCTCCAAGTTTTGGGATTCTTTTCAGAAGGCCATGTGCACCAACATCCGCTTCAGCACAGCTTTCCATCCTCAAACTAGCGGTCAAGTCGAGCGTGTCAATTAGATTCTCGAAGATATGCTCAGGGCTTGTGTTATCTCCTTCGGTATGAAGTGGGAAGATTGTCTTCCATATGCCGAATTCTCCTACAACAACAGTTTTAAGCAAGTTCGGGCAAGGCCCCATTCAAAATTCTCTATGGCAGGAAGTGCCGTACTCCTCTTAACTAGTCAGAGACTGGTGAACGTCAACTTCTTGGAAATGACTTGATCACAGAGGTAGAGGAAACGTGCAAGGTCATTCGTGATAACCTCAAAGCAGCGCAATCGCGCCAGAAGAGCTACTATGATAGTAAGCATCATGGTTTGGCTTTCGAGACCACAGACCATGTTTACCTCCGCGTCTCTCCTATGAAAGGTACTCGTCGCTTCGGTATCAAAGGCAAGCTTGCCCCTAGATACGTGGGACCTTTCAAGATTGTTAGCAAGAGAGGCGATCTCGCCTATCAACTCGAGCTTCCTTCAAACTTTGCAAATGTTCATGATGTGTTCCATGTCTCTCAGCTTCGAAAGTGCTTCAAGACTCCTGGCCGCACCGTCAACTTCGAGGACATTGAGCTCCAAGAAGATCTCTCCTATCATGAGCACCCAGTTGCTATTCTTGAAGAGACTGAACGCAAGACTCGCAATAAGTCAATCAAATTCCTCAAAGTCAAGTGGTCACACCATTCCGACCGTGAAGCCACCTGGGAACACGAGGATCACCTCCGTTCTGAGTACCCGACGTTTTTCCAGTCCTAGATCTCGGGACGAGATCCTTTCGTAGTGCTGGAGTGTTGTAACACCCCGGATGTAATTTACCTTATATGTATCCCAACTCTTGCCATTTCCGGCGCTAAGTTATCTTTATTTTCCTCGGTTTCGGGTTTTTGTCTCCGTGTGTTGTTGTCTTTGTCATGCATCTCATATCATGTCATCATGTGCATTGCATTTGCATACGTGTTCGTCTCATGCATCCGAGCTTTTTCCCCGTTGTCCGTTTTGCATTCCGGCGCTCCTATCTCCTCCGGTGGTCCTTTCTACCTATTTTCGTGTGGGGGGTAAAACATTTCCGGATTGGACCGAGACTTGTCATGCGGCCTTGGTTTACTACCGGTAGACTGCCTGTCAAGTTTCGTACCATTTGGACTTCGTTTGATACTCTAACGGTTAACCGAGGGACCGAAAAGGCCTCGTGTGTGTTGCAGCCCAACACCTCCCCAAACTGGCCCAAAACCCACCAAAGACCCTTCCATCATCTAGAGCGTTCGATCACGATCGCGTGGCCGAAAACCGCACCTCATTTGGACTCTCCTAGCCCCTCCTACCTATAAATATAGCTCCTTCCTGAAATTTTCGGATCTTCCACCCCAAATCCTAGCTTTCGTCGTCCTCCAGCCGCCGGACACGTCCGCCGACGCCGGACGTGTCCGACCTGCACCGCGCCGCGTTTTCGCACCAATGGCATAGTGCCACGTGTCCCGGCCAGCGCGCCACGCCACCGCGGCCCGGGAAGCCCGATTCGGGCCCCCGAGCCCGTTCCCCGCGTCGCCGCCCCACGCGTCGTCTTCCCCGCCTGGGAGCCGCCGCCCGAAGCTTCTCCCTCCGCCGCAACGGTGCCCGCGCCGGTCAGAGCTCCTCACCGAACGAGGCACCTCGCCGCCCGCCGCCGTAGTACTCCGGTCATCCCACGCCAGCGCCGCCCCGCCGCCATCTGCGTCCGGCGCCACCTCGCCGCCCGACGCCCGCGGCCACCTCGCCTCTCCGGCCGTCTATCCAACTCCGGTGAACAGGAACTCCGGTGAGCTCCTCGAAGTCCGTGCCGATCTGGATCTGAGATCCGCTAGGGTTGACTTTCCCCGAAACCCTAATTTATTTGTGTTTTTCATCATGCTATAACTTCGCATCCATAGCTCCGTTGGCGCGTGTAGCATATCAAAATGTTCGTCTCAGAGAGTACATCATTTCATCTCATTGCATCATTTCCTTTTGAGCTCATCTTGATGCCCGAAATGCTATTGGAAGAGAGCTATTTGGTATAATTGTCGGATCTGCTGCACCAAATAGCTATTTGTTATTTTTGCCATGATTAATGTGTGCATGATATGCTCCTGAGCTCTACATGAGTTTTGTTATATGCCATGCCATCTTTACAGAGGTGCTTACCATGTATTTTTCTGATATGTGTGGTGACTATCACAAGCTTGCAAAGTAGTGCATTCGTTAATGCTGATTTCAGGGACTTAGTTTTTCACCAAGTCCTTGATCTGTTTTTATCAAAATGCTATATGTTCATGTTGTTTCCAAGTGATCCGTGCCTCTTTTGAGGATGATAAGTAAGGATGATTTGTTAATATTGTGGTTCTCTATCCATCCATGTCCTTGTTTGCAATTATGGAGCACCCTAGCTTGAGTCAATCGAACTCTAGTTTTGTTATTTCGTGAACCCTGGCAGATTGTTTACTTGTTAGCGATTTTGCCGAGGATGTTGTTGTTTATCCGAGCATGCTATGTTGTTGTTCTTGCCATGCCTAGCTTCTATGATATGTATTCTTGATGGGTGTATGCTTAGTTTGTCATGCCTTGCTCTGTAGTGAGTGCATCGAGCTCGTAAACATGCCTACTCGCTAACAGATTTGCATGCTCCAGTTTTTCACTAAGTCTGTAATCTGATTATGTTTTTGCCATGTTCACATGCTTGCAATTGTATTTTACGATCCATTTTGGCTCAAGGTCACTAAGGGACTTTTGTTAAGTGCTTTGAGTAGCTTCATTTCATGCCTTGGTTTGCCATGTTAAGTTCCTGTAGCATATAGTTTTCATGCTCCAAAGTGTGCTACCTGATGTTAAATTCTAGACTTGTGTTAATTTCACTATGTCTGAAACCTGTTATCGTTTGCATTTTTGCCATGCTTGTTTGAACCTGTTAAGGATGAATTGGCCGTAGCTCAGTGTTCATCTTTTGTCAAGCATCATGAGTGGATCCCTGCCATGTATTTTGTTGTCATGTTTGAGTGCTGTAGCATATTTATCTTGATGCATTTAGATGGCTACTTGCTGTTTATCACAGACCGGTGACATTTGTTTTGCTTGCCATTTCCAAACCGTGCATCCGATTTTGGTGATCTTTATAACGATTTCAAGCGAAATTATCTCACCTTTCCAGTGGCACTCTTGGATTTCCAAGTTGAGGCCAGGTTCAATCATTCCTTGTCAAATCTTGCATATGCATCACATATCGCATTCCGCATAGCATACCATGTTCGCATCATGTTGTTTGAGCTTTGCACGTGGTTGATTTTGTTCCTTTTGCTTGTTTGTCTTGTTTGGGTAGAGCCGGGAGACGAGTTCGCTAACGAGGAGCCCGTTGAGTTTGCTTACGAGGATGAAGTCAACTCTGACAACTTTGCAGGCAAGATGATCATACCCTCGAAATCACTTCTATCTTTGCTTGCTAGATGGTCGCTCTTTTGCTATGCCTATGCTACGATGCCTACCACTTGCTTATCATGCCTCCCAAAAATTGTCATGTCAAACCTCTTACCGCCATGTCCTAGCAAACCATTGATTGGCTATGTTACCGCTTGGCTCAGCCCCTCTGTCAGAGTAATTGGACACGGATACCCCGAAGACGGAGAGACAAGAATTCAAGACATCGGGGCTAGCAAAGCCCCTCAGTCCAACTACCTGGCCGGCGGCTGACTGCTGGCTACTAACTGCTCCACCAGGCCGACTGCTGGCTGCCGGCTGCTCCACCAGGCCGATTGCTGGCTGCCGACTGCTCCACCAGGCCGACTGCTGGCTGCCGACTGCTCCACTAGGCCGACTGCTGGCTGCCGACTCCTCCACCAGGCCGACTGTTGGCTGCCGACTCCTCCACCAAGCCGACTGCTGGCTGCCGACTCCTCCACCAGGCCGACTGCCCGAAGTCAACTGTAGTCGGACGCGACCCCGATGTGACGGCCGTACCCGGCACTGTTCACGTGACACCGCAGCCATCATGTACAGTGTCCCTTGTCCCTGGGAACTATTTATGAAGTGACCCAGGGGACAAGGATGACACCCCACCATGCCA
The DNA here is from genome assembly GCF_018294505.1 of Triticum aestivum. Classification (NCBI taxonomy): domain Eukaryota; kingdom Viridiplantae; phylum Streptophyta; class Magnoliopsida; order Poales; family Poaceae; genus Triticum; species Triticum aestivum. The sequence continues at coordinate 111,101,986 of NC_057800.1, forward strand.
CTAGCTAACTAGCTACCATGCCTACATGGCTTACATGCTAAGCTAGCTCCCACTATATATAGCTAGCCATCCACCCATCCTCACACACACGTATGAGCATCACACTCCCACGGCCACACATGGCCAGGCACATGTGCCACACTAGCTAGCTAGCTCTCATTGCTACTGATCTCAGATACAGCTCCAGGAGCACCTTGTACTGCCCGATGTACACACCACATATATACTCAGACATGCAGGAGTAGGGGTATTATCTCTCCGGAGAGCCCTGAACCTGGGTAAACTAGCGTGTGCTACTCGCATACCCGTCCCCGGATATTCCGGCAGCAGTCTTGCCCTCACACGAAGCCACCTTGTGGCATATGTCGTCTTGCAGCCCCCCATGAGAATACCATGACATTTGGCGCCCACCATGGGGCGGTACTATGCTACCGCGCTGCTGCTGGTTTCGCAGTCCGGGCGGGACCATCTTCATCATCTCCACCGCGGTGTCGCACCGTCTCTCCGGTAGCGCTCGGGGGCTCGACTTCGACCCGCCCCCGGAGCGGCCGCGTGGGATGGCGCATCCTTGTCATCGGCCTCGCCGCCTTCGTCACCACCATTGCGACGCCGGCCGTCCGTCCGCGCGTGCACCGCGCGCGGGGCTTTGCCTCAGTCGGTCGTTTCGCGTCCGCTCCCCTCCGCGCTGCGCCTAGTTTCCGGCCGGAACGCGCGTTCGCTCCTCCATATATGTCTATGCAAGATAGCTAGATGCATGGTCAAACCATAGCCATACACAAGCCAGATAACGCTTGTACACTATCCAAAGAATGCCCATACTACACCTGTTTGTTGGCCAGATGCTAGATAGCAATAGCCAGATAATGGCTATACTCTTCTCAGATGCGTCCCAGACGTACCCTGTACACTACCTAGATAATGGTCGAATATTGACCATACATTGGCCATACTATGCTCGCGCACGCTGCGTTCTTCGCTTCTCTCAATCTCCTTGCTCATGGGTGCTCGTCTTCTGCTCATCTCCATTCGCACTGACCACCAAAGCGAATCAAGCGAGCTTCTCCGCCAGGCTTCGGCCCTCTCCGGCTCCGTCCACACCTAGTGGACGCTGCCGGCCTCCTTGGGCTCCCTGCAGCTCTCCTCCACTCTGCCCGCTGACGGCCATCTGCGAGCTCGCCCACGGCCACGCGTCTGCAACCACTAGCGGCTCCCCGCGGCTCCGCGGGCTGCCCGGGACCGGCCTCCAACAGCACTGAGGCACCGGCCCTGTCGCCCTCCGCCTGCTCCACCGCGTGCAAAGACTCTGCCTGGCCGCCGACTCCAGATCCGGCTGCGCCGGCTGCCACTGCCCCGAGCCGGCCTCCGCTCCTCTCCGCCTTGGGTCGCGGCCGGGTGCTCCGCGCCCGCAGCCGGCTCCCGCGCCCGTGTCCCGCGTCCGTGCCCACCCGGCTATGCCGGGCCGACTCTGCCCGTGGCCGCCAGCTCGCCTCTACAGCCGGCCCCGGCCGCGTCCCTGCTGCTGTCGGCTCCGCGCCGTCCCGCCGTCCGCCTGCGCCGCCCCGCATCCTCCTGCCCACGGCTCCGCAACCCGTCCGCCTGTGCCGGTCCGCCCGTGGCCGCCTGCCCCGCACGCCTCCTCTACAGCCGCGCCCCGCCTGCCGGCTTCCCCAACCGACTGGTCCAGCGCGGCCCGGCCGGCTCCTGCGCTGGCCGACTCCCTGGCCACTCGGCCGGCTCCCGTACTGGCCGACTCCCTGGCCACCCAGCCGGCCCGGCTGCCTGCCGACTGCGCGCTCCCGCGCGCGCCTTGCGCTGCTCGGCAGCTGCGGCCGGCTGCTCGTGCTGGGGCCGACTGCCCATCCGACTGAAAGAAAGAGAGTCCGACTGTTGGAAAAATGTGGAGCCGGTTGTTTCTACTAAAAAAAGAGAAAGAGTCTACGCGTCCGGCTGCCCATAGCCAGAAGAAAAAAGAGAAACAAAAAAAGAGTGGGAAGCCGACTGCCCACAGCCGACTGGCAGAAAAAAATGGGGTCGGGTGGAGAGATGCCGGCTGCCCAAGCCGGCAGAGGATAGAAGGGTCCGGCTCCCCACGTGGAGTCGGACAGAAAAAAAGAAGTGAGAGAGATGTGCGTTCGACGGCAGGCAACCGGCTGGAATATGCGTCCGACTGCCAGATGTGCGTCCGACCGCTGACTGCCTGGCCGGCTGTAAAGAGCCCGACTGCTGTGCCGGAGTCCGCCTGCCCGGCCGACTGACGAGAAAAAGAGAAGAAGAAAAATGAATCAACTTCAACAAAGAAGACAAAGTAGTTGCCGGGAGATCCGGGCCAACTGCTCAGCAGTCGACCCGAATCTCGGGGGCTACCTCTAGCGGATGCGCTGACGCGCCCCCGCAAAGAAGAAGACAAAGTAGTTGCTGGGAGATCCGGCCCGACTGCTCAGCAGTTGGCCCGAATCTTGGGGGCTACACCCAATGGGTGCGCTGACGCGCCCCCACGGAAGATTACAGGCAAGAGAAGAGTTCTGTCCGGCTCCCAGTAGCCGGCAGAAGAGAAAAAAAAGAAGAAAAGGGCGCTGCCAGACGCCTGGCCGGCTGTGCCAAGACAGCTCGGCCGTGTTCCGCTCGCCGCCTGGCTGGTCAAGCCCGACCGGCTGGACCCTTCTCAAGCACCCGGAGGCTCGAAGACTACACCCAGCGGGTGCGCCGGTGCGCTCAGCAAGCGTTGAGCCGCGCCGGCTGTCTTCGGCAAACTCCGCCTCGGCTACACAAAAACCAATGTGAGCTCCTCACCCGCATATTTTTTGCACCACGCAAGCACGGATAACCCCGAGCGATGCTCGGGGGCTGTCTTCGCATTTTATTACAGTAGCATCACTGTTCGCCCCGGCGCCAGCCAGAGTTGGTCTGCGGGCTAGCCGCTTGGCCTGAGACGTTAGTTCCCGCAGATGGCTTAGTACCGTGCGCGGTACTAAAGGCCCACTCTTAGTCATAGACCGCAGAGCGGCTATCCGACTAGCAAGAGTGAACGCTGGAGGCCACCCACGCGAAAAACATCCGGGAAGAAAAACGCTTCGGGCGACCCGACCGTTTCCTTTACAAGTATCAACTCGGTTGAATCTGCTCCCAGACTCTGAGTACTATACACTCCGCTTCGCGGCCCACTCTCAGCCACAGACCGCAGAGCGGCTGTCCGGCGAGCGAGGGCACAAGCCAAAAAGCGGAGGGAATACGAAAAGATTAAGGGGGCTCGGACGAAACCGATTCGGCACCCTCCGCATAAAACTTGCAATGCTAAAAGCAAACATTTGATATATCTGCATAGACTAACTTTGTCTTTTTCATGATCATTTCCATGAACACTTGCCAAAAAACCTCTGCCCAACTTTGCCAAGTTGCCCGGAGGCTTGGGGGCTACTGTCGGAGTAATTGGACACGGATACCCCGAAGACGGAGAGACAAGAATTCAAGACATTGGGGCTAGCAAAGCCCCCCAGTCCAACTACCTGGCCGGCGGCTGACTGCTGGCTGCTGACTGCTCCACCAGGCCAACTGCTGGCTGCCGACTGCTCCACCAGGCCGACTGTTGGCTGCCGACTGCTCCACCAGGCCGACTGCTGGCTGCCGACTACTCCACCAGGCCGACTGCTGGCTGCCGAATCCTCCACTAGGCCGACTGCTGGCTGCCGACTCCTCCACCAGGCCGACTGCCCGAAGTCAACTGCAGTCGGACGCGACCCCGATGTGACGGCCGTACCCGGCACTGTCCACGTGACACCGCAGCCATCATGTGCGGTGTCCCTTATCCCTGGGCACTATTTATGAAGTGACCCAGGGGACAAGGATGACACCCCACCATGCCACTAGCTAGCTAGCTACCATGCCTACATGGCTTACATGCTAAGCTAGCTCCCACTATATATAGCTAGCCATCCACCCATCCTCACACACATGTATGAGCATCACACTCCCATGGCCACACATGGCCAGGCACATGTGCCACACTAGCTAGCTAGCTCTCATTGCTACTGATCTCAGATACAGCTCCAGGAGCACCTTGTACTGCCCGATGTACACCCCACATATATACTCAGACATGCAGGAGTAGGGGTATTATCTCTTCGGAGAGCCCTGAACCTGGGTAAACTAGCGCGTGCTACTCGCATACCCGTCCCCGGATATTCCGGCAGCAGTCTTGCCCTCACACGAAGCCACCTTGTGGCATATGTCGTCTTGCAGCCCCCTGTGAGAATACCACGACACCTTCTTATAGCGTTGCTAGTTGCAGGTGAAGTTTGGAGATCGTTCCTTGTTGGAACATTGTTTCTTGTTGGGATATCACTATATTATCTTGTTATCTTAATGCATCTATATACTTGGTAAAGGGTGGAAGTCTCGGCCTTATGCCTAGTGTTTTGTTCAACTCTTGCCGCCTTAGTTTTCCGTCATATCGGTGTTATGTTCCCGGATTTTGCGTTCCTTACGCGGTTGGGTTATAATGGGAACCCCCTGACAGTTTGCCTTGAAGAAAACTCCTCCAGCAAGGCCCAACTTTGGTTTTACCATTTGCCACCTAGCCTTTTTCCCTTGGGTTTCGCGGACTCAAGGGTCATCTTTATTTTAAACCCCCGGGACAGTGCTTCTCTAAGTGTTGGTCCAACCCAGAGCACCGTGCGGGGCCGTCCCTTGGCAACTTGGGTTACGTTGGCTCCCGTACGCTTAGCTTATCCGGTGTGCCCTGAGAACGAGATATGTGCAGCTCCTATCGGGATTTGTCGGCACAGCGGGTGGTCTTGCTGGACTTGTTTTACCATTGTCGAGGTTGTCTTGTAGAACCGGGATACCGAGTCTGATCGGAATGTCTCGGGAGAAGGAATATCCTTCGTTGAGCGTGAGAGCTTGTGATGGGATAAGTTGGGACTCCCCTGCAGGGATTTGAACTTTTGAAAGCCGTGCCCGCGGTTATGGGCAGATGGGAATTTGTTAATGTCTGATTGTAGATAACATGAACCTTAACTTAATTAAAATGAATCAACTACATGTGTAACCGTGATGGTCTCTTCTCGGTGGAGTCTGGGAAGTGAACACGGTGTTGGAGTAATGCTTGACGTAGGTTGTTCTAGGATCACTTCTTGATCATAGTTCTTCGTTCGTGCTTTGCCTTCTCTTCTCGCTCTCTTTTGCGGACAGGTTAGCCACCATATATGCTAGTCGCTTGCTGCAGCTCCACATATTACCTTGCCTTCCCTATAAGCTTAAATAGTCTTGATCACGAGGGTGCGAGATTGTTGAGTCCCCGTGACTCACAGATTACTTCCAAACCAGATGCAGGGCCCGATGACTCCGTTCCATATGATGCGCTTGAGATCAAGTGGGAGTTCGACGAAGACTCACGCCATTACTATGTTTCTTTCTCTGATGATCAGTAGTGGTGCCCAGTTGGGGCAATCGGGACCGTGTCGCATGTTGGGGTTGATCTTTTATTTTGGTGCCGTAGTCGGACCATGAGTGTATTGGATGATTCTAATGTTATTTATGTATTTGTGTGACGTGGTGAGTGTAAGCTAACTATGTACCTTTCTCCACTATTATTTATATACATGGGTTGTTGTGAAGATTACTGTACTTGCGACATTGCTTTCAATGCGGTTATGCCTCTAAGTCGTGCTTCGACACGTAGGAGATATAGCCACATTGAGGGCGTTACACGCTAACCATTATCCATAGTAGTAGAAGTGATAGTTGACGAGAAAACTTCATGAAGACACGATGATGGAGATCATGGTGTCATGCCAGTGACGACGATGATCATGGTGCCCCGAAGATGGAGATCAAAAGGAGCAAAATGACATTGGCCATATCATGTCACTATTTGATTGCATGTGATGTTTATCATGTTTTACATCTTATTTGCTTAGAACGATGGTAGCATAAATAAGATTATCCCTCGCAATAATTTCAAGAAAGTGTTCCCCCTAACTGTGCACTGTTGCTAAGGTCCATTGTTCCGAATCACCACGTGATGAACGGGTGTGATAGGTTCTAACGTTCGCATACAACGGGTGTAAGCCATATTTTCACATGCAATACACTTAGGTTGACTTGACGAGCCTAGCATGTACAGACATGGCCTCGGAACACGGAAGACCGAAAGGTCGAACATGAGTCGTATAGAAGATACGATCAACATGAAAATGTTCACCGATGATGACTAGTCCGTCTCACGTGATGATCGGACACGGTCTAGTTGACTCGGATCATGTATCACTTAGATGACTAGAGGGATGTCTATCTGAGTGGGAGTTCATTAATAATTTGATTAGATGAACTTAATTATCATGAACATAGTCTAAAATCTTTGCAATATGTCTTGTAGATCAAATGGCCCACGCTAATGTTTCCCTCAACTTCAATGCGTTCCAAGAGAAAACCAAACTGAAAGACGATGGCAGCAACTACACGGACTGGGTCCGTAACCTGAGGATTATCCTCATAGCTGCCAGGAAAGCATATGTCCTTGATGCACCGCTAGGTGAAGCACCTGTTTTACCTGCAGAACAAGACGTTATGAATGCTTGGCAGGCACGTAGTGATGATTACTCCCTGGTTCAGTGCGGCATGATTTACAGCTTAGAACCGGGGCTCCAAAAGCGTTTTGAGCAACACGGTGCATATGAGATGTTCCAAGAGCTGAAAATGGTTTTCCAAGCTCACGCCCGGGTCGAGAGATATGAAGTCTCCGACAAGTTGTACAGTTGTAAGATGGAGGAGAACAGTTCTGTCAGCGAGCACATACTCAAAATGTCTAGGCTGCATAACCGCTTGTCTCAGCTAGGATTTAATCTCCCGGATGATGCGATCATTGAAAGAATCCTTCAGTCGCTCCCATCTAGCTACAAGAGCTTTGTGATGAACTTCAATATGCAGGGGATGGAAAAGACCATTCCCGAGGTATATTCAATGTTGAGATCAGCGGAGGTGGAAATCAAAAAGGAACATCAAGTGTTGGTGGTGAATAAAACCACTAAGTTCAAGAAAGGCAAGGGTAAAAAGAACTTCAAGAACGACGGCAAGGGAGTTGCCGCGCCCGGTAAGCAAGCTGCCAGGAAGAAGTCAAAGAATGGACCCAAGCCTGAGACTGGGTGCTTTTATTACAAGGGAAATGGTCACTCGAAGCGGAACTGCCCCAAGTACTTAGCGGAAAAGAAGGCCGGCAATACCAAAGGTATCTGTGATATACATGTTATTGATGTGTACCTTACCAACGCTCGTAGTAGCTCCTAGGTATTTGATACCGGTGCAGTTGCTCATATTTGTAACTCAAAACAGGAACTGCGGAATAAACGGAGACTGGCGAAGGACGAGGTGACGATGCACGTCGGGAATGGTTCCAAGGTCGATGTGATCGGCGTCGGCACACTACCTCTGCATTTACCTACGGGATTAGTTTTAAACCTCAATAATTGTTATTTTGTACCAGCTTTGAGCATGAACATTGTATTTGGATCTCATTTAATGTGAGATGGCTACTCATTTAAATATGAGAATAATGGTTGTTCTATTTATATGAGAGACATATTTATGGTCATACCCCGCTGGTCAATGGTTTATTCTTATTTAATCTCGAACGTGATGTTACACACATTCATAGTGTGAATGCCAAAAGATGTAAGGTTGATAATGATAGTCCCACATACTTGTGGCACTGCCGCCTTGGTCACATTGGTGTCAAACGCATGAAGAAACTCCATGCAGATGGACTTTTGGAGTCTCTTGATTATGAATCATTTGACACGTGCGAACCATGCCTCATGGGTAAAATGACCAAGACTCCGTTCTCCAGAACAATGGAGCGAGCAACCAACTTATTGGAAATCATACATACTAATGTGTGCGGTCCAATGAGCATTGTGGCTCGGGGTGGCTATCATTATGTCCTCACCCTCACTGATGACTTAAGTAGATATGGGTATGTCTACTTAATGAAACACAAGTCTGAGACCTTTGAAAAGTTCAAGGAATTTCAAAGTGAGGTTGAGAATCAACGTGACAGGAAAATGAGGTTCTTATGATCAGATCGTGGGGGAGAATATTTGAGTCACGAATTTGGCACGCACTTAAGGAAATGTGGAATAGTTTCACAACTCACGCCGCCTGGAACACCACAGTGTAATGGTGTGTCCAAACGTTGTAATCGCACTTGGATATGGTACGATCTATGATGTCTCTTACCGATCTACCGCTATAATTTTTGGGTTATGCTATAGAGACTACCGCATTCACTTTAAATAGGGCTCCGTCGAAATCCGTTGAGACGACACCGTATGAATTGTGGTTTGGCAAGAAACCTAAGCTGTCGTTTCTAAAAGTTTGGGGATGCGATGCTAATGTCAAGAAACTTCAACCTGAAAAGCTCGAACCCAAATCAGAAAAATGCGTCTTCATAGGATACCCTAAAGAAACTATTGGGTATACCTTCTATCTTAGATCCGAAGGCAATACCTTTGTTGCCAAGAATGGATCCTTTCTAGAGAAAGAGTTTCTCTCGAAAGAAGTAAGTGGGAGGAAAGTAGAACTTGATGAAGTATTGCCTCTTGAACCGGAGAGTGGCGCAGCTCAAGAAATTGTTCCTGAGGTGTCTGCACCGACTAGGGAGGAAGTTAATGATGATGATCATGAAACTTCAGATCAAGTTGCTAATGAACTTCAAAGGTCCACAAGGACGCGTTCCGCACCAGAGTGGTACGGCAACCCTGTCTTGGAAATCATGTTGTTAAACAATGGTGAACCTTCGAACTATGAAGAAGCGAAGGCGGGCCCAGATTCTGACAAATGGCTGGAAGCCATGAAATCTGAGATAGGATCCATGTATGAAAAGGAAGTATGGACTTTGACTGACTTGCCCGATGATCGGCGAACCATAGAAAATAAATGGATCTTGAAGAAGAAGACAGACGCGGATGGTAATGTGACCATCTATAAGGCTCGGCTTGTCGCTAAGGGTTATCGACAAGTTCAAGGGGTTGACTACGATGAGACTTTCTCACCCATAGCGAAGCTGAAGTCCGTCCGAATCATGTTAGCAATTGCCTCATTCTATGAATATGCGATATGGCAAATGGACGTCAAAACGACATTCCTTAATGGTTTCCTTAAGGAAGAATTGTATATGATGCAGCCAGAAGGTTTTGTCGATCCTAAGGATGCTTACAAGGTGTGCAAGCTCCAACGCTCAATCTATGGGCTGGTGCAAGCATCTCGAAGTTGGAACATTCGTTTTGATGAGATGATCAAAGCGTTTGGGTTTACGCAGACTTATGGAGAAGCCTGTGTCTACAAGAAAGTGAGTGGGAGCTCTGTAGCATTTCTCATATTGTATGTGGATGACATACTATTGATGGGAAATGATATAGAATTCTTGGAAAGCATAAAGGCCTACTTGAACAAGTGTTTTTCAATGAAGGACCTTGGAGAAGCTGCTTATATATTAGGCATCAAGATCTATAGAGATAGATCGAGACGCCTCATTGGTCTTTCACAAAGTACATACCTTGACAAGATATTGAAGAAGTTCAATATGGATCAGTCCAAGAAGGGGTTCTTGCCTGTATTGCAAGGTATGAGATTGAGCATAGCTCAATGCCCGACCACGGCAGAAGATAGAGAAAAGATGAGTGTCGTCCCCTATGCCTCGGCCATAGGGTCTATCATGTATGCCATGCTGTGTACCAGGCCTGATGTAAACCTTGCCGTAAGTTTGGTAGGAAGGTACCAAAGTAATCCTGGCATGGAACACTGGACAGTGGTCAAGAATATCCTGAAGTACCTAAAAAGTACTAAGGATATGTTTCTCGTCTATGGAGGTGACGAAGAGCTCGTCGTAAAGGGTTACGTCGATGTTAGCTTCGACACAGATCTAGATGACTCTAAGTCACAAACCGGATACGTGTATATTTTGCAAGTGGGAGACTGTTGGAAATATGCCCTAGAGGCAATAATAAAATGGTTATTATTATATTTCCTCGTTCATGATAATTGTCTATTATTCATGCTATAATTGTGTTATCCGGAAATCATAATACATGTGTGAATACATAGACCACAACATGTCCCTAGTGAGCCTCTAGTTGACTAGCTCGTTAATCAATAGATAGTCATGGTTTCCTGACTATGGACATTAGATGTCATTGATAACGGGATCACATCATTAGGAGAATGATGTGATGGACAAGACCCAATCTTATGCATACCACAAGATCGTGCAGTTTGTCTGCTAGAGCTTTTCTAATGTCAAGTATATTTTCCTTAGACCATGAGATTGTGCAACTCCCGGATACTGTAGGAATACTTTGGGTGTGACAAACATCACAACGTAACTAGGTGACTATAAAGGTGCATTACGGGTATCTGCGAAAGTGTCTGTTGGGTTGGCACGAATTGAGACTGGGATTTGTCACTCCGCATGACGGAGAGGTATCTTTGGGCCCACTCGGTAAAACATCATCGTAATGAGCTCAATGTGACTAAGGGTTGGTCACGGGATGATGTGTTACAGAACGAGTAAAGTGACTTGCCGGTAACGAGATTGAACGAGGTATTGGAATACCGACGATCGAATCTCGGGCAAGTAACGTACCGATTGACAAAGGGAATTGAATACGGGATTGATTGAATCCTAAACATCGTGGTTCATCCGATGAGATCATCGTGGAATATGTGGGAGCTAACATGGGTATCCAGATCCCGCTGTTGGTTATTGGCTGGAGAGTTGTCTTGGTCATGTCTACATGGTTCCCGAACCCGTAGGGTCTACACACTTAAGGTTCGGTGACGCTAGGGTTGTAGAGATATTAGTATGCGGTAACTTGAAAGTTGTTTGGAGTCCCGGATGAGATCCTGGATGTCATGAGGAGTTCCGGAATGGTCCGGAGGTAAAGATTTGTATATAGGAAGTACAGTTTCGGCCACCGGGAAAGTTTCGGTGTCATCGGTATTGTACCGGGACCACCGGAAGGATCCCGGGGGTCCACCGGGTGGGGCCACCTATCCCGGAGTGCCCCATGGGCTGAAGTGGGAAGGGAACCAGCCCCTGGTGGGCTGGTGCGCCCCCCATGGGCCTCCTCCTACGCCTAGGGTTAGAAACCCTAGGGGTGGGGGCGCCTCCACCTAGCTTGGGGGCCAAGCCAGCCCCTTGGCCGCCCCCCCATCTAGATGGGATCTAGAGGGGCCGGCGCCCCCCTGGCCCCTATATATTGTGGAGGCGAGGGAGGGTAGCCGCACCCAAGTCCCTGGCGCCTCCCTCTCCCCCTGTGACACCTCTCCCTCTCGTTGGTGCTTGGCGAAGCCCTGCCGAGATCCCGCTGCTTCCACCACCACGCCGTCGTGCTGCTGGATCTCCATCAACCTCTCCTCTCCCCTTGCTGGATCAAGAAGGAGGAGACATCTCTCCCAACCGTACGTGTGTTGGACGCGGAGGTGTCGTCCATTCGGCGCTCGGTCATCGGTGATTTTGATCACGACGAGTGCGACTCCATCATGCCCGTTCTCTTGAACGCTTCCGCTCGCAATCTACAAGGGTATGTAGATGCACTCCCCTCTCCCTCATTGTTAGATGACTCCATAGATTGATCTTGGTGATGCATAGAAAATTTTGAAATTCTGCTACGTTCCCCAACATGTCTGGGACTGGGCTCCGCCGGGCTGGCACTGGGAGGTGCTATGTTCAGGGCCGCGAGGCTTGGTGAGGAACCCGGCCCCGGGTCCCGTCATCAACCCTCATCTCCTTTGGTGGCATTCGCATGGGCCACTTTCGGTGCAGAGGGAGCCGACCCCGCCGGAGGTGGTACGTCGCCGTGTCAGGGAGGACGAGCACGTCCATCGCTACATGGCTGCTATGGACGTCAGGTTCTCCAATACCTGGCAAGTTCTTTGGGGAGATCACCCGAGCTATGATCCAGTGATGGTTCCTTCACTTTGGTTGTCCACCGCCTAGATTACTCTCTAGTATTCGATCTTTATTAGCTAGCTAGCTAGCTAGTGATGTATTCGAGATTATATATATTATTCGAGACGATGTATTCGAGATTATATCTATTATTCAAGATGACGTATTCGAGATTATATTCGATGATGCTTATTATGTACTATGATTGATTCTGTTTTTCCTTATTAATTGATTGCATCCATGCATTGTAATTTGAATATATTTCTTTTGGATTAGTTAAATAAACCTTATGGCGGACAATACCGGCAGAGAGGGAGAAGAGGCCCTGTTTAATATCATACGCAATCCTCGCGGGCCAGATTATGACGGCTCTGAATATCTAAACAACACCGGGGAGGGTGATATGATATTCGATCGCGACGACCGAATTGATGAAGTCATGAACTATGAACATGACAAAGAAAATGTTGATCTTGAAACAACAAAGACCGGCAAGGTATATTTATATAAGCAGGCATCTGGTGATCATCACATGTTTTAAATGACTTGAAGATATATATTAACGAATCGATCTTTCTTCTTTCAGCCATCCGGATCGGGCAAATCTTCAAGCAGCAGGACAGTACGAGGCCCGAACAAAAAGTTGAAGGAGGGCATAAAGTACAATATCGAGGCCATCAAAACTAATGGCGAACCGTTAGCACCTAAGAAGAATGCGGACAAGTTCATTCGTCAGTGCGGAGTTCTTGTGAAGGACCAACTCCCGATCTCCCTTCAAGAATGGAGAGAGCCAGCGAAGCCACGTCCAGGACTTACTTTTGTCGACGACAAACAAAAACTTCTACTTTGGGAAACGCTCATGGAACATTTCACCCTACCAGATCATTTCACAGATGCAGATGTGGAGAAAGTCAAGGACGCTGCTCTTAGGAAGATGGCGGTTGCATTCAACAACCACAAGAATCGTGTATGGGACAAGTACGTCAAGGGAGGAAGGAAGACTCCAGTATTCGAGGGAACACTAGAGAAGCAAAGTGCTCATTGGGAAGATTTCGTGAAATTCAAGGATTCGGAATTATCTAAGGAACGGTCGAGAATAAACAAGGCGAATGCCACAAAAAAGGATAAGTTCCATAAGCTGGGGCCAGGTGGCTATGCGGTGGGAATGCCTAAGTGGGATAAGTCTGAGAAAGAGATGGAGGATGCAGGTGTCACTCCACAAACATTGAGCTGGCCCCCCAGGTGCAGGACTTGGTTCTATGCACATGGGAGGGGGTTGGACCCGAAGACAAGCAAAGTTTCGAAGAAGGCATGTCTGGACGGAGCCGAAGATAAGCTACTTGTTGCAATAGAAGAGGCTCGATCGGGGGTGTTCGAGCCCAACAGAGAGAATGACGAGCTTACGCGTGCCTTGGGAAATCCTGAACACCCGGGAAGAACACGAGGCAAGGGCGCTATTCCGTGGTATGAGGGGTTTTCGGACTGGAACACCGACTACAGAACCCGTGTGAGAAAGAAGATTGCGGAGGAGAAGAATAGGAAGATGGAGGAGGAGCCGAGGAAGCTGGACTATGAACGCCTTCAAGGCCTAGAATCAGCGCATGCAGACTTGGCAGTCAAATTCCAGCGGCAGCAGGAGCAAATCGACTCACTTAGCCAGCAAAGGGGGTCTCAGCAGCTACAGCAGCTAGCGGATGATCCAGCATTGGATAGCACCATCCCATCCATGCCGAGAAGCAGCGTGGGTTCCGCCCCGGGCGACGCATTGCTGGATAGCTACCCAATGGATGAAATCATGGAGAACACTAACTGCCAGCTACACTTCAAAATGAAGAACATATTCATGAAGGTGGCAGACGCCGTTGCTTTTACAAATCCCCCCCGAGGCAACCTTCCATTGCAACCCGATTCCAACGGGCTATGCTCGTGTCTTGGTTGATGAGGTGGGGCACCAATATTCGGGGCTAGAGCTTGACATTCCTGGAGGTGATGAGGAGCACACACTGGGAGAGGCCAACCATCGTATCATCCTATGGAGAAAGGATTGCATCATCTTTCGAAGGCCACCGACACCACGTCATCTGACTCCTCGTCGAAGTCCGCCACCGAGTCAGCAGACTCTCGCTCCTCCAAGTCCCCCAATGTGTCAGGCCACTCCTCCTCCAAGTCTGGCACAGCTTTAGGCCACTCCTCCTCCTCCAAGTCCGGCAAAGCGTCAGGCCACTCCTCCTCCAAGTCCGGCACAGCTTCAGGCCACTCCTCCTCCTCCAACTCAGCCACGTCAGCCGTCTTTGCCGCCTCAGCAATCACGGAAGAGAGCCGCCTCAGCTATCATGCGTAGCGGTACAAGTCGAGGTAGTACTAGAGGTACAGGCGGAGGCAAGAGATTTCAATATGGTCCAAGCAGCCTCGCGCCTCTTCCGCAGAGGCCTTACGACAAGTCCAAGGAGGAAAACGCAGCCATATCGAAGGCCGAGGTGGAAGCCCATTTTGCACTGAAACTGCCACCACCGCCAAGGGAGAAAGTGCCTGAGGAAAATATTGACCACTTCATTCATATGGCTAGAGCACCAGCTCCCAAGCCTGTTGGCACAGACTATGAGCGCCACCTCAGGAAGTTAAATCGAGCATGTCTACAGAAAGAGGCGAGCTCGAGCTCGAGCAAATCAGCTGGCAAAAGGAGCGGTAAAACTGTTCCCCAGCAGGGAGAACAGGCGGCGCAAACAATCCCCCCGCTAGTTGTGCCAACAACACATGAGAGTACGCGGGCCCAATATTATTGTGGGCAAACCGTTAATGTTCTCGGGCTGGGCGATGTGGTAATAACCGAGGAGCATATTAAGCAGGCTAAAAGGCACATGATCACTGTGTTGGGGAACATAGTAATTTCAAAAAATTTCCTACGCACACGCAAGATCATGGTGATGCATAGCAACAAGAGGGGAGAGTGTTGTCTACGTACCCTCGTAGACCGAAGCGGAAGCGTTGACGCAACATAGAGGAAGTAGTCGTACGTCTTCCCGGTTGAACCGATCCAAGCACCGTTACTCCGGCACCTCCGAGTTCTTGGCACACGTTCAGCTCGATGACGCTCCCCGGGCTCCGATCCAGCAAAGCTTCGGGGAGGAGTTCCGTCAGCACGACGGCGTGGTGACAATCTTGATGTTCAACCGTCGCAGGGCTTCGCGTAAGCACCGCTACAATATGACCGAGGTGGAATATGGTGGAGGGGGGCACCGCACACGGCTAAGGAACGATCACGAAGATCAACTTGTGTGTCCTAGGGTGCCCCCTGCCCCCGTATATAAAGGAGCCAAGGGGAGGGGGCGGCCGGCCAAGGAGGGCGCGCCAAGGGGGAGTCCTACTCCCACCGGGAGTAGGACTCCCTTCTTTCCTAGTTGGAGAAGGAGAAGTGGGAAAGAGGAGGAAGAGGGAAAGGAAAGGGGGGGCGCCGCCCCCCTCTCCTTGTCCTATTCGGACTAGGGAAGGGAGGGGCGCGCGGCCACCTCTTGCCTCCTTTCCTCTTCTCCCTTAGGGCCCATGTAGGCCCAATAACCCCCGGGGGGGTTCCGGTAACCCCCCGGTACTCCGGTAAAATCCCGATTTCACCCGGAACGATTCCGATATCCAAATATAGGCTTCCAATATATCGATCTTTATGTCTCGACCATTTCGAGACTCCTCATCATGTCCATGATCACATCCGGGACTCCGAACAACCTTCGGTACATCAAAATACATAAACTCATAATGAAACTGTCATCGTAACGTTAAGCGTGCGGACCCTACGGTTCGGAACAATGTAGACATGACCGAGACACGTCTCCGGTCAATAACCAATAGCGGAACCTGGATGCTCATATTGGTTCCTACATATTCTACGAAGATCTTTATCGGTCAGACCGCATAACAACATACGTTGTTCCCTTTGTCATCGGTATGTTACTTGCCCGAGATTCGATCGTCGGTATCTCAATACCTAGTTCAATCTCGTTACCGGCAAGTCTCTTTACTCGTTCCGTAATACATCATATCACAACTAACTCATTAGTTGCAATGCTTGCAAGGCTTATGTGATGTGCATTACCGAGAGGGCCCAGAGATACCTCTCCGACAATCGGAGTGACAAATCCTAATCTTGAAATACGCCAACCCAATATGTACCTTTGGAGACACCTGTAGAGCACCTTTATAATCACCCAGTTACGTTGTGACGTTTGGTAGCACACAAAGTGTTCCTCCGGCAAACGGGAGTTGCATAATCTCATAGTCATAGGAACATGTATAAGTCATGAAGAAAGCAATAGCAACATACTAAACGATCGGGTGCTAAGCTAATGGAATGGGTCTTGTCAATCAGATCATTCACCTAATGAGTTGATCCCATTAATCAAATAACAACTCTTTGTCCATGGTTAGGAAACATAACCATCTTTGATTAACGAGCTAGTCAAGTAGAGGCATACTAGTGACACTATGTTTGTCTATGTATTCACACATGTATTATGTTTCCGGTTAATACAATTCTAGCATGAATAATAAACATTTATCATGATATAAGGAAATAAATAATAACTTTATTATTGCCTCTAGGGCATATTTCCTTCAGTCTCCCACTTGCACTAAAGTCAATAATCTAGATTACACAGTAATGATTCTAACACCCATGGAGCCTTGGTGCTGATCATGTTTTGCTCGTGGAAGAGGCTTAGTCAACGGGTCTGCTACATTCAGATCCGTATGTATCTTGCAAATCTCTATGTCTCCCACCTGGACTAGATCCCGGATGGAATTGAAGCGTCTCTTGATGTGCTTGGTTCTCTTGTGAAATCTGGATTCCTTTGCCAAGGCAATTGCACCAGTATTGTCAGAAAAGATTTTCATTGGACCCGATGCACTAGGTATGACACCTAGATCGGATATGAACTCCTTCATCCAGACTCCTTCACTTGCTGCTTCCGAAGCAGCTATGTATTCCGCTTCACACGTAGATCCCGCCACGACGCTTTGTTTAGAACTGCAATACTGACAGCTCCACCGTTTAATGTAAACACGTATCCGGTTTGCAATTAGAATCATCCGGATCAGTGTCAAATCTTGCATCAACGTAACCATTTATGATGAGCTCTTTGTCACCTCCATAAATGAGAAACATATCCTTAGTCCTTTTCAGGTATTTCAGGATGTTCTTGACCGTTGTCCAGTGATCCACTCCTTGATTACTTTGGTACCTCCCTGCTAGACTTATAGCAAGGCACACATCAGGTCTGGTACACAGCATTGCATACATGATAGAGCCTATGGCTGAAGCATAGGGAACATCTTTCATTTTCTCTCTATCTTCTGCAGTGGTCGGGCATTGAGTCTTACTCAACTTCACACCTTGTAACACAGGCAAGAACCCTTTCTTTTCTTGATCCATTTTGAACTTCTTCAAAACTTTGTCAAGGTATGTGCTTTGTGAAAGTCCAATTAAGCGTCTTGATCTATCTCTATAGATCTTAATGCCTAATATGTAAGCAGCTTCACTAAGGTCTTTCATTGAAAAACTCTTATTCAAGTATCCCTTTATGCTATCCAGAAATTCTATATCATTTCCAATCAGTAATATGTCATCCACATATAATATCAGAAATGCTACAGAGCTCCCACTCACTTTCTTGTAAATACAGGCTTCTCCAAAAGTCTGTATAAAACCAAATGCTTTGATCACACTATCAAAGTGTTTATTCCAACTCCGAGAGGCTTGCACCAGTCCATAAATAGATCGCTGGAGCTTGGACACTTTGTTAGATCCTTTTGGATCGACAAAACCTTCTAGTTGCATCATATACAACTCTTCTTCCAGAAATCCATTCAGGAATGCAGTTTTGACATCCATTTTCCAAATTTCATAATCATAAAATGCGACAATTGCTAACATGATTCAGACAGACTTAAGCATCGCTACGGGTGAGAAGGTCTCATCGTAGTCAATCCCTTGAACTTGTCGAAAACCTTTTGCAACAAGTCGAGCTTTGTAGACAGTAACATTACCATTAGTGTCAGTCTTCTTCTTGAAGATCCATTTATTTTCAATTGCTTGCCGATCATCGGGCAAGTCAACCAAAGTCCACACTTTGTTCTCATACATGGATCCCATCTCAGATTTCATGGCTTCAAGCCATTTCACGGAATCTAGGCTCACCATCGCTTCTTCATAATTCGTAGGTTCATCATGATCTAGTAGCATGACTTCCAGAACAGGATTACCGTACCACTCTGGTGCGGATCTTACTCTGTTTGATCTACGAGGTTCAGTAGCAACTTGATCTGAAGTTCTATGATCAGCATCATTAACTTCCTCACTAATTGGTTTAGGTGTCACAGAAACCGGTTTCTGTGATGTACTACTTTCCAATAAGGGAGCAGGTACAGTTTCCTCATCAAGTTCTACTTTCCTCCCTCTCACTTCTTTCGAGAGAAACTCCTCTAGAAAGGATCCATTTTTACCAATGAATGTCTTGCCTTTGGATCTGTGATAGAAGGTGTACCCAACAGTCTCCTTTGGGTATCCTATGAAGACACATTTCTCCGATTTGGGTTCGAGCTTATCAAGTTGAAGCTTTTTCACATAAGCATCACAACCCCAAACTTTAAGAAACGACAACTTTGGTTTCTTGCCAAACCATAGTTCATAAGGCGTCGTCTCAACGGATTTTGATGGTGCCCTATTTAACGTGAATGAGGCCGTCTCTAAAGCATAAACCCGAAGCGATAGCGGTAAATCTATAAGAGACATCATAGATCGCACCATATCAAGTAAAGTACGATTACGGCGTTCAGACACACCATTACGTTGTGGTGTTCCGGGTGGCATGAGCTGCGAAACTATTCCGCATTGTTTCAAATGTAGACCAAACTCGTAACTCAAATATTCTCCTCCATGATCAGATCATAGAAACTTTATTTTCTTGTTACGATGATTTTCAACTTCACTCTAAAATTCTTTGAACTTTTCAAATGTTTCAGACTTATGCTTCATTAAGTAGATATACCCATATCTGCTTAAATCATCTGCGAAGGTGAGAAAATAACAATATCCGCCACGAGCCTCAACATTCACCGGACCACATACATCTGTATGTATGATTTCCAACAAATCTGTTGCTCTCTCCATAGTACCGGAGAACGGCGTTTTAGTCATCTTGCCCATGAGGCACGGTACGCAAGTACCAAGTGATTCATAATCAAGTGGTTCCAAAAGTCCATCAATATGGAGTTTCTTCATGCGCTTTACACCGATATGACCTAAACGGCAGTGCCACAAATAAGTTGCACTATCATTATCAACTCTGCATCTTTTGGCTTCAACATTATGAATATGTGTATCACTACTATCGAGATTCATCAAAAATAGACCACTCTTCAAGGGTGCATGACCATAAAAGATATTACTCATATAAATAGAACAACCATTATTCTCTGATTTAAATGAATAATCGTCTCACATCAAACAAGATCCAGATATAATGTTCATGCTCAACGCTGGCACCAAATAACAATTATTTAGGTCTAATACTAATCCCGAAGGTAGATGTAGAGGTAGTGTGCCGACCGCGATCACATCGACTTTGGAACCATTTCCCACGCGCATCGTCACCTCGTCCTTTGTCAGTGTTCACTTAATCCGCAGTCCCTGTTTTGAGTTGCAAATATTAGCAAAAGAACCAGTATCAAATACCCAAGTGCTACTGCGAGCTCTAGTAAGGTACACATCAATAACATGTATATCACATATACCTCTGTTCACCTTGCCATCCTTCTTATCCGCCAAATACTTGGGGCAGTTCCGCTTCCAGTGACCAGTCTGCTTGCAGTAGAAGCACTCAGTTTCAGGCTTAGGTCCAGACTTGGGTTTCTTCTCCTGAGCAGCAACTTGCTTGCTGTTCTTCTTGAAGTTCCCCTTCTTCTTCCCTTTGCCCTTTTTCTTGAAACTAGTGGTCTTGTTGACCATCAACACTTGATGCTCCTTCTTGATTTCTACCTCCGCAGCCTTTAGCATTGCGAAGAGCTCGAGAATTGTCTTATCCATCCCTTGCATATTATAGTTCATCACGAAGCTCTTGTAGCTTGGTGGAAGTGATTGGAGAATTCTGTCAATGACGCTATCATCCGGAAGATTAACTCCCAGTTGAATCAAGTGATTACAATACCCAGACATCTTGAGTATATGCTCACTGACAGAACTATTCTCCTCCATCTTGCAGCTATAGAATTTATTGGAGACTTCATATCTCTCAATCCGGGCATTCTGCTGGAATATTAACTTCAACTCCTGGAACATCTCATATGCCCCATGACGTTCAAAACATCGTTGAAGTCCCGGTTCTAAGCCGTAAAGCATGGCACATTGAACTATCGAGTAGTCATCAGCTTTGCTCTGCCAGACGTTCTTAACGTTGTTAGTTGCATCAGCAGCAGGCCTGGCACCTAGCGGTGCTTCCAGGACGTAACTCTTCTGTGTAGCAATGAGGATAATCCTCAAGTTACGGACCCAGTCCGTGTAATTGCTACCATCATCTTTCAACTTTGCTTTCTCAAGGAACGCATTAAAATTCAACTGAACAACAGCACGGTCCATCTATCTACAATCAACATAAACAAGCAAGATACTATCAGGGACTAAGTTCATGATAAATTTAAGTTCAATTAATCATATTACTTAAGAACTCCCACTTAGATAGACATCCCCCTAATCATCTAAGTGATCACGTGATCCAAATCAACTAAACCATAACCGATCATCACGTGATATGGAGTAGTTTTCAATGGTGAACATCACTATGTTGATCATATCTACTATATGATTCACGCTCGACCTTTCGGTCTCAGTGTTCCGAGGCCATATCTGCATATGCTAGGCTCGTCAAGTTTAACCTGAGTATTCTGCATGTGCAAAACTGGCTTGCACCCGTTGTAGATGGACGTAGAGCTTATCACACCCGATCATCACGTGGTGTCTGGGCACGACGAACTTTGGAAACTGTGCATACTTAGGGAGAACACTTTTTATCTTGAAATTTAGTGAGAGATCATCTTATAATGCTACCGTCAATCAAAGCAAGATAAGATGTATAAAAGATAAACATCACATGCAATCAATATAAGTGATATGATATGGCCATCATCATCTTATGCTTGTGATCTCCATCTCCGAAGCACCATCATGATCACCATCGTCACCGGCACGACACCTTGATCTCCATCGTAGCATCGTTGTCGTCTCGCCAATCTTATGCTTCTATGACTATCGCTACCGCTTAGTGATAAAGTAAAGCATTACAGGGCGATTGCATTGCATACAATAAAGCGACAACCATATGGCTCCTGCCAGTTGCCGATAACTTGGTTACAAAACATGATCATCTCATACAATAAAATTTAGCATCATACCTTGACCATATCACATCACAACATGCCCTGCAAAAACAAGTTAGACGTCCTCTACTTTGTTTATTGCATGTTTTACGTGGCTGCTATGGGCTTAAGCAAGAACCAATCTTACCTACGCATCAAAACCACAACGATAGTTTGTCAAGTTGGTGCTGTTTTAACCTTCGCAAGGACCGGGCGTAGCCACACTCGATTCAACTAAAGTTGGAGAAACTGACACCCACCAGCCACCTGTGTGCAAAGCACGGCGGTAGAACCAGTCTCGCATAAGCGTACGCGTAATGTCGGTCCGGGCCGCTTCATCCAACAATACCACCGAACCAAAGTATGACATGCTGGTAAGCAGTATGACTTATATCACCCACAACTCACTTGTGTTCTACTCGTGCATATAACATCAAACCATAAAACCTAGGCTCGGATGCCACTATTGGGGAATGTAGTAATTTCAAAAAATTTCCTATGCACACGCAAGATCATGGTGATGCATAGCAACAAGAAGGGAGAGTGTTATCTACGTACCCTCGTAGACCGAAGCGGAAGCGTTGACGCAACGTAGAGGAAGTAGTCGTACGTCCTCCCGGTTGAACCAATCCAAGCACCGTTACTCCGGCACCTCCGAGTTCTTGGCACACGTTCAGCTCGATGACGCTCCCCGGGCTCCGATCCAGCAAAGCTTCAGGGAGGAGTTCCGTCAGCACGACGGTGTGGTGACGATCTTGATGTTCAACCGTCACAGGGCTTCGCCTAAGCACCGCTACAATATGACCGAGGTGGAATATGGTGGAGGGGGGCACCGCACACGGCTAAGGAACGGTCATGAAGATCAACTTGTGTGTTCTAGGGTGCCCCCCTACCCCCGTATATAAAGGAGCCAAGGGGAGGGGGCGGCCGGCCAAGGAGGGCGTGCCAAGGGGGAGTCCAACTCCCACCGGGAGTAGGACTCCCTTCTTTCCTAGTTGGAGAAGGAGAAGTGGGAAAGAGGAGGAAGAGGGAAAGGAAAGGGGGGCGCCGCCCCCTCTCCTTGTCCTATTCGGACTAGGGAGGGGAGGGGCGCGTGGCCACCTCTTGCCTCCTTTCCTCTTCTCCCTTAGGGCCCATGTAGGCCCAATAACCCCCGGGGGGTTCCGGTAACCCCCCGGTACTCCGGTAAAATCCCGATTTCACCCGGAACGATTCCGATATCCAAATATAGGCTTCCAATATATCGATCTTTATGTCTCGACCATTTCGAGACTCCTCGTCATGTCCATGATCACATCCGGGACTCCGAACAACCTTCGGTACATCAAAATACATAAACTCATAATGAAATTGTCATCGTAACGTTAAGCGTGCGGACCCTACGGTTCGAGAACAATGTAGACATGACCGAGACACGTCTCCGGTCAATAACCAATAGCGGAACCTAGATGCTCATATTGGTTCCTACATATTCTACGAAGATCTTTATCGGTCAGACCGCATAACAACATACGTTGTTCCCTTTGTCATCGGTATGTTACTTGCCCGAGATTCGATTGTCGGTATCTCAATACCTAGTTCAATCTCGTTACCGGCAAGTCTCTTTACTCGTTCCGTAATACATCATCTCACAACTAACTCATTAGTTGCAATGCTTGCAAGGCTTATGTGATGTGCATTACCGAGAGGGCCCAGAGATACCTCTCCGACAATCGGAGTGACAAATCCTAATCTCAAAATACGCCAACCCAACATGTACCTTTGGAGACACCTGTAGAGCACCTTTATAATCACCCAGTTACGTTGTGACGTTTGGTAGCACACAAAGTGTTCCTCCAGCAAATGGGAGTTGCATAATCTCATAGTCATAGGAACATGTATAAGTCATGAAGAAAACAATAGCAACATACTAAACGATCGGGTGCTAAGCTAATGGAATGGGTCATGTCAATCAGATCATTCACGTAATGATGTGATCCCGTTAATCAAATAACAACTCTTTGTCCATGGTTAGGAAACATAACCATCTTTGATTAACGAGCTAGGCAAGTAGAGGCATACTAGTGACACTCTGTTTGTCTATGTATT
Organism: Triticum aestivum; assembly: GCF_018294505.1. Taxonomy (NCBI): domain Eukaryota; kingdom Viridiplantae; phylum Streptophyta; class Magnoliopsida; order Poales; family Poaceae; genus Triticum; species Triticum aestivum. Next base: position 111,125,414 of record NC_057800.1, read on the forward strand.
CACACATGTATTATGTTTCTGGTTAATACAATTCTAGCATGAATAATAAACATTTATCATGATATAAGGAAATAAATAATAACTTTATTATTGCCTCTAGGGCATATTTCCTTCACACTGTTGGACAACTCCTCGATATCGAGCCCATGTCTCTGATTACAGAGGAGGAAATAAAACAGAAATATGTCCGGGGCCAACCTTTGGTCAAGCCAGACGAGGTCAAGAAGCTCCCAACAAGAATGTATGAATTGCATCAATGGTACATGGACATTACCAAGATTTCCAATCGAGAGTCCCTCATGGTGAATGTCAACAAGGATCATTACTACCATGAGAAAGCTGTGTCTGTTGAGTATTCAGAACTATTTCAGTTATACAATCAAGACGCACCCGACAAATCTATCGTTAGTTGCTATTGTCTGTAAGTGATTTCTTTCTGTAATTTAAGTCTCAAGCTAGCTGTAGTGATCATTTTGATCAATATTACCTGTAATTATCCTCACTATATTCTTTTCTGTGGTATTATGCAAGATGAAGATTTATGAAATGAAAAAAGGTGGATGCTATGGCATTGGGTTCGTTGACCCAAATACTATTAATGAATACACATGGAAATTAGATCCATATTACGAAAAAAGTGTAGAGGAAAGCATGCTAGAGTTCTTCAAGCGCCTCAAATACAATGAAGATATACTACTTCCTTACAACTTCGAGTGAGTCACACTGTCTTGTACTACAAATTCTGTTTTTGCCTACTAGCTAGTTACATGTTTTTGCTTACATATGTTCGCTTAATTAAGACATGCAAACGTGTGTGCATGCAGATTTCACTGGATCTTGTTAATCATTAAAGTTGATGAAGGAACAGTTGAAGTACTAGACTCACTACTTAAGAAAGCAAGTGACTACACCATCATGAAGGGGATAGTTAACGGGTAATTTCAATCATTATTAACTATATCTCGGCCTATTTAATTAGTTCGTCATTTCCTGATAACAACTATTTAATAACCCATTTATTCATTTTCTTCGTCGGTGGGCAGGGCTTGGGCAAAGTTCATCAGCGTCACTCCAGGCCAATGGAAACGAAATCTGAAATGGTATCGACCCAAGGTAAGTAATTAAGTAGTACTGGCTAGCTAGCTGCCATCTCTTTAATTATCATGCTTGATTAATTATTATCTGATCAAATTCCATTCTCGTAAAGGCCCTGAAGCAGGCGCCGGGGAATACTCTGTGTGCATACTACGTTTGCGAGAACATTCGCATGATGGCGTCCGAAAGGAGCAGATCTCAAAGACAGGAGTGGATACGTTGTCAGAACACTATTCACAATTTTTACACCATTATCGATATCTAGTCACACAACTAATACACATGCATATTGATCTCCTTCTTAACAGTTCAAAGAGGTGCAGGAGCAGCTCCTAGCAGAGGACCGCATAGAAGCAATTCAAGAGGAAATAGCGGGATTTTTGCTCGACCAGGTCATAGATCCCAAAGGAGAATACTTTTACCCGCTACTGCCCCCGTGAACCACTTCCAATTGTCATCGTGCTCCGAAGGCACCAATTAGGCTAATGCCACTGGCTCCGAAGGCACCAATTAGGAGAAATTGTATATAGCTACCTAATTGTATACATATATACATGTGTGTATATATGTGTGAATTAATGGTGGTTGTGAGACATTCGATGATATATATATATATATATGATCGATTCTACTAGAAATTCTATTTATATATATGCATAACGTGTACAATATGTAGCATCATAAAATACCAGCAAACAAAAAAGAATTAAATGGAAAACACAAAATTAAATGAAAAAGAAATCATAAACCCAAACCCCCCACCTTTTAATATCGGCTGGTGTCACCAACCGGTACTAAAGGGCTCCATGCCCCCGGAGTTGGCTCGTGCCACGTGGTTGCCCTTTAGCACCGGTTTGTGCTGAACCGGTACTAAAGGGGGGGACCTTTAGTTCCCACACTTTAGTACCGGTTACCGAACCGGGACTAAAGGGCCTTACGAACCAGTGCTATTGCCCGGTTCTGCACTAGTGATGCCTCCTATTTATGATGATTATATTGATGAAAGTGGGTTTGGAAGAGTGTCAACTTTAGGAAGTAATGATTACTATTTTGGAGGATATAGAATCTTATTGTGATAATTATGAAAGCGGATTTGGAGAGGTCATGACTTTATTTAGTGATCAATCCACTATTTCGGAAGAGGTTCCAATTGATTATGAGAACAAAGTTGATATCTATGATGATTATTGTGATGACTTGTATGCTATTAATAATAATGATAACCATGAAATTTTTCATCATGATCTTAGTTTTCAATTGGATTGTGCCTCACATGATAGTTATTTTGTTCAATTTGCTCCCACTACTATTCATGAGAAGAAATTTTCTTATGTGGAGAGTAATAAAAATTCTATGCTTGTAGATCATGAAAAGAGTGCTTTATGTGATAGTTATATTGTTGAATTCATTCATGATTCTACTGAAAATTATTATGAGGGAGGAATATATGCTTGTAGGAATTGCAATAATATCAAGTTTCCTCTCTATGTGCTTAAAGTTTTGAAGTTATGCTTGTTTTACCTTCCTATGCTAGTTGATTATTGTTCCCATAAGTTATTTCCTCACAAAATCCCTATGCATAGGAAGTGGTTAGACTTAAATGGGCTAGTCATATTCTTCATGATGCTCTCTTTATGTTTCAATTCTTATCTTTTATGCGAGCATTATTGAAATCATCATGCCTAGCTAGGGGCGTTAAACGTTAGTGCTTGTTAGGAGGCAACCCAATTTTATTTTAGTTTCTTGCTTTTTGGTTCTGTTTAGGAATAAATAATCCATCTAGCTTCTGTTTAGATGTGGTTATATGTTTTAATTAGTGTTTGTGCCAAGTAAAACCTTTGGGAAGACTTGGGTGAAGTCTTTATGATCATGCTGTAAAAAACAGGAACTTTAGGGCTCATGAGATTAGCTATAAAAAATTTACTGGAGAGTGCTATTCGTTGATTCTTTTTGCAGATGATTACTAGAAAAATTCCTCAGGTCCACCAATTTATTAGAATTTTTGGAGTTCCAGAAGTTTGCGTTAGTTACATATTACTACAGACTGTTCTGTTTTTGACAGATTCTGTTTTTCGTGTGTTGTTTGCTTATTTTGATGACTCTATGGCTAGTAAAATAGTTTATAAACCATAGATAAGTTGGAATACAGTAGGTTTAACACCAATATAAATAAATAATGAGTTTATTACAGTACCTTGAAGTGGTGTTTTGTTTTCTTTCGCTAACGGAGCTTACGAGTTTTCTGTTAAGTTTTGTGTTGTGAAGTTTTCAAGTTTTGGGTAAAGATTCGATGGACTATGGAATAAGGAGTGGCAAGAGCCTAAGCTTGGGGATTCCCAAGGCACCCCAAGGTAATATTCAAGGACAACCAATACCCTAAGCTTGGGGATGCCCCAGAAGGCATCCCCTCTTTCGTCTTCGTCCATCGATAACTTTACTTGGAGCTATATTTTTATTCACCACATGATATGTGTTTTGCTTGGAGCGTCAATTTATTTTATTTTGTTTTTATTGCTGTTTGAATAAAGTACCAAGATCTTAAATCCTTAAATGTTAGAGAGTCTTCACATAATTTCATGATTATTCAACTACTCATTGATCTTCACTTATATCTTTCGGGGTAGTCTGTCGTTTGCTCTAGTGCTTCACTTATATTATTTTGAGAGTCTTAAACAGCATGGTAATTTGCTTAATCCTAATATGCTACGTATTCAAGACTAGTAAAAACTTTCTTATGAGTGTGTTGAATACTAAGAGAAGTTTGATGCTTGATGATTGTTTTGAGATATGAAGATGGTGATATTAGAGTCATGCTAGTTGAGTAGTTTTGAATTTGACTAATACTTGTGTTAAAGTTTGTCATTCCCATAGCATGCACGTATGGTAAATGTTATGTAACAAATTTGAAACATGAGGTGTTCTTTGAGTGTCCTCCTTACGAGTGGCGGTCGGGGACGAGTGATGGTCTTTTCCTACCAATATATCCCCCTAGGAGCATGCGCATAATGCTTGGTTTTTGATGGCTTGTAGATTTTTGCAATAAATATGTGAGTTCTTTATGACTAATGTTGAGTCCATGGATTATACGCACTCTCATATTTCCATCATTGCTAGCCTCTTCGGTACCGTGCATTGCCCTTTCTCACATTAAGAGTTGGTGCGAACTTCGCCGGTGCATCCAAACCCCATGATATGATACGCTCGTTCACACATAAACCTCCTTATATCTTCCTCAAAACAGCCACCATATCTACCTATTATGGCATTCCCATAGCCATTCCGAAATATATTGCCATGCAACTTTCCACCGTTCCGATTATCATGACACGTTCATCATTGTCATATTGCTTTGCATGATCATGTAGTTGACATCATATTTGTGGCAAAGCCACCATTCATAATTCTTTCATACATGTCACTCTTGGTTCATTGCATATCCCGGTACACCGCCGGAGGCATTCATATAGAGTCATACTTTATTCTAGTATCGAGTTGTAATCATTGAGTTGTAAATAAATAAAAGTGTGATGATCATCATTTTTTAGAGCATTGTCCCAAGTGAGGAATAAAAAAAGAGAGAAAGGCCATAAAAAAGAAGAAGGCCCAAAAAATGAGAGAAAAAGAGAGAGAAGGGACAATGCTACTATCCTTTTACCACACTTGTGCTTCAAAGTAGCACCATAATCTTCATGATACTCTTGTTTTGTCACTTTCATATACTAGTGCGAATTTTTCATTATAGAAATTGGCTTGTATATTCCAACAATGGGCTTCCTCAAATGCCCTAGGTCTTTGTGAGCAAGCTAGTTGGATTCACACCCACTTAGTTTCTTTTGTTAAGCTTTCAATTATTTATAGCTCCAGTGCATCTGTTGCATGGAAATCCCTACTCCTTGCATTAACATCAATCGATGGGCATCTCCATAGCTCATTGATTAGCCTCGTTGATGTGAGACTTTCTCCTTTTTTGTCTTCTCCATATAACCCCCATCATTATATTCTATTCCACCCATAGTGCTATATCCATGGCCCACGCTCATGTATTGCGTGAAGGTTGACAAAGTTTGAGATTACTAAAGTATGAAATAATTGCTTGGCTTGTCATCGAGGTTGTGCATGATGAGAGCATTCTTGTGTGACGAAAATGGAGCATGACTGAACTATATGATTTTGTAGGGATGAACTTTCTTTAGCCATGTTATTTTGAGAGGACATAATTGCTTAGTTAGTATGCTTGAAGTACTATTATTTTTATGTCAATATTGAACTTTTATCTTGAATCTTCCGGATCTGAATATTCATACCACAATTAAGAAGAATTACATTGAAATTATGCCTAGTAGCATTCCACATCAAAATTTTTGTTTTTATCATTTACCTACTCGAGGACGAGTAGGAATTAAGCTTGGGGATGCTGATATGTATCCAACGTATCTATAATTTTTGATTGTTCCTTGCTATTATATTATCTGTTTTGGATGTTTATGGGCTTTATTATGCACTTTTGTATTACTTTTGGGACTAACCTATTGACCCAGAGCCCAATGCCAGTTTCTGTTTTTTCCCTTGTTTCAGTGTTTCGCAGAAAAGGAATATCAAACAGAGTCCAAACTGAATGAAACCTACAGAAAAGTTATTTTCAGAACGCAAGCAATCCAGGGGACTTGGAGTGCACATCAAGGAATCAACGAGGAGGGCACGAGGCAGGGGGCGCGCCTTCCACCCTCGTGGGCCCCTCGTGGCTCCCTTGACGTATTTCTTCCTCCTATATATACCAATATACCCTAAAACCTTCGAAAAATAGAATAGATCGGGAGTTCCGCCGCCGCAAGCCTCTGTAGCCACCAAAAACCAATCGGGACACTATTCCGGCACCCTGCCGGAGGGGGGGAACCCTCACCGGTGGCCATCTTCATCATCCTGGTGCTCTCCATGACGAGGAGGGAGTAGTTCACCCTCGGGGTTGAGGGTATGTACCAGTAGCTATGTGTTTGATCACCCTCTCTCTCTCTCTCGTGTTCTTGAGGTGGTACGATCTTGATGTATCACGAGCTTTGCTATTATAGTTGGATCTTATGATGTTTCTCCCGTCTACTCTCTTGTAATGGATTGAGTTTTCCCTTTGAAGTTATCTTATCGGATTGAGTTTTTAAGGATTTGAGAACACTTGATGTATGTCTTGCCGTGCTTATCTATGGTCACAATGGGATATCACATGATCCACTTGATGTATGTTTTGGTAATCAACTTGTGGGTTCCGCCCATGAACCTATGCATAGGGGTTGGCACACGTTTTCGTCTTGACTCTCCGGTAGAGACTTTGGGACACTCTTTGAAGTTCTTTGTGTTGGTTGAATAGATGAATCTGAGATTGTGTGATGCATATCGTATAATCATACCCACGGATACTTGAGGTGACATTGGAGTATCTAGGTGACATTAGGGTTTTGGTTGATTTGTGTCTTAAGGCGTTATTCTAGTACGAACTCTATGATAGATTGATCCGAAAGAATAGCTTTGAGGTGGTTTCGTACCCTACCATAATCTCTTCATTTGTTCTCCGCTATTAATAACTTTGGAGTGACTCTTTGTTGCAACTTAAGGGATAGTTATATGATCCAATTATGTTATTATTGCTGAGAGAACTTGCACTAGTGAAAGTATGAACCCTAGGCCTTGTTTCTTAGCATTGCAATACCGTTTACGCTCACTTTTATTACTTGTTACCTTGCTGTTTTTATATTTTCAGATTACAAAAACCTATATCTACCATCCATATTGCACTTGTATCACCATCTCTTCGCCGAACTAGTGCACCTATACAATTTACCATTGTATTGGGTGTGTTGGGGACACAAGAGACTCTTTGTTATTTGGTTGCAGGGTTGTTTGAGAGAGATAATCTTCATCCTACGCCTCCCCTGGATTGATAAACCTTAGGTCATCCACTTGAGGGAAATTGCTACTGTCCTACAAACCTCTGCACTTAGAGGCCCAACAACGTCTACAAGAAGAAGGTTGTGTAGTAGACATCAAAGGTTGCGGCGGTGGAATTAGGTTTTTGGCTCCGTATCTGGTAGTTTGGGGGTACGTAGGTATATATAGGAGGAAGAAGTACGTCGGTGGAGCAACATGGGGCCCATGAGGGTGGAGGGCGCGCCCAGGGGGGTAGGTGCGCCCCCTACCTCGTGCCCTCCTGGTTGATGTCTTGACGTAGGGTCCAAGTCCTTTGGATCACGTCCGTTCCGAAAATCACGTTCCCGAAGGTTTCATTCCGTTTGGACTCCGTTTGATATTCTTTTTCTACGAAACTCTGAAATAGGCAAAAAAAAATAGCAATTCTGGGTTGGACCTCCGGTTAATAGGTTAGTCCCAAAAATAATATAAAAGTGTATAATAAAGCCCGATAATGTCCAAAACAGAATATAATATAGCAGGGAACAATAAAAAATTATAGATACGTTGGAGACGTATCAAGCATCCCCAAGCTTAATTCCTGCTCGTCCTCGAGTAGGTAAATGATAAAAACAGAATTTTTGATGTGGAATGCTACTTGGCATAATTTCAATGTAATTCTCTTAATTGTGGTATGAATGATCAGATCCGAAAGATTCAAGACAAAAGTTTAATATTGACATAAAAATAATAATACTTCAAGCATACTAACTAAGCAATTATATCTTCTCAAAATAACATGGCCAAAGAAAGTTATCCCTACAAAATCATATAGTCTGGCTATGCTCTATCTTCACCACACAAAATATTTAAATCATGCCCAACCCCGATGACAAGCCAAGCAATTGTTTCATACTTTTGACGTTCTCAAACTTTTTCAATCTTCACGCAATACATGAGCGTGAGCCATGGACATAGCACTATATGTGGAATAGAATGGTGGTTTCGGAGAATACAAAAAGGAGAAGATAGTCTCACATCAACTAGGTGTATCAATGGGCTATGGAGATGCCCATCAATAGATATCAATGTGAGTGAGTAGGGATTGCCATGCAACGGATGCACTAGAGCTATAAGTGTATGAAAGCTCAACAAAAGGAACTAAGTGGGTGTGCATCCAACTCGCTTGCTCACGAAGACCTAGGGCATTTTGAGGAAGCCCATCATTGGAATATACAAGCCAAGTTATATAATGAAAAATTTCCCACTCGTATATGAAAGTGATATCATAGGAGACTCTCTATCATGAAGATCATGGTGCTACTTTGAAGCACAAGTGTGGTAAAAGGATAGTAGCATTGTCCCTTCTCTCTTTTTCTCTCATTTTTTTATTTTCTATTTTGGCCTTTTTTATGACCTCTTTTTTTTCGTCCGGAGTCTCATCCCAACTTGTGGTGGAATCATAGTCTCCATCATCCTTTCCTCACTTGGGACACTGCTCTAAAAATGATGATCATCACACTTTTATTTACTTACAACTCAACAATTACAACTCAATACTTAGAACAAAATATGACTCTATGTGAATCCCTCCGGCGGTGTACCGGGATATGCAATGAATCAAGAGTGACATGTATGAAAGAATTATGAACGGTGGCTTTGCCACAAATACAGTGTCAACTACATGATCATGCGAAGCAATATGACAATGATGGAGCGTGTCATAGTCAACGAAACGGTGGTAAGTTGCATGGCAATATATCTTGGAATGGCTATGGAAATGCGATGATAGGTAGGTATGGTGGCTGTTTTGAGGAAGATATATGGTGGGTGTATGAAACCGGCGAAAAGTGCGCAGTATTAGAGAGGCTAGCAATGGTGGAAAGAAGAAAAGTGCGTATAATCCATGGACTCAACATTAGTCATAAAGAACTCATATACTTATTGCAAAAATCTACAAGTTTTCAAAGCAAAGTATTACGCGCATGCTCCTAGGGGGATAGATTGGTAGGAAAAGACCATCGCTCGTCCCCGACCGCCACTCATAAGGAAGACAATCAATAAATAAATCATGCTCCGACTTCATCACATAACGGTTCACCATATGTGCATGCTACGGGAATGACAAACTTTAACACAAGTATTTCTCAAATTCAAAACTACTCAACTAGCATGACTCTAATATCACCATCTTCTTATCTCAAAACAATTGTCTAGTATCAAACTTCTCATAATATTCAACACACTCATAAGAAAAAAATTACTAATCTCGAATGCCTATCATAATTAAAGCAAACTACCATGCTGTTTTGTAGGACTCTCAAAATAATCTAAGTGAAGCATGAGAGAACAATAGTTTCTACAAAACAAATCCACCACCATGCTATAAAAGATATAAGTGAAGCACTAGAGCAGAAACTATATAACTCAAAAGATATAAGTGAAGCACATAGAGTATTCTAATAAATTCCAATTTATGTGTGACTCTCTCAAAAGGTGTGTACAGCAAGGATGATTGTGGTAAACTAAAAAGAAAAGACTCAAATAATACAAGACGCTCCAAGCAAAACACATATCATGTGGTGAATAAAAATATAGCTCCAAGTAAAGTTACCGATGGAAGTTGCGGCGGTGGAATTAGGTTTTTGGCTCCGTATCTGGTAGTTTGGGGGTACGTAGGTATATATAGAAGGAAGAAGTATGTCGGTGGAGCAACATGGGGCCCACGAGGGTGGAGGGCACGCCAAGGGGGTAGGCGCGCCCCCCTACCTCGTGCCCTCCTGGTTGATGTCTTGACGTAGGGTCCAAGTCCTCTGGATCACGTTCGTTCCGAAAATCACGTTCCCGAAGGTTTCATTCCGTTTGGACTCCGTTTGATATTCTTTTTCTGTGAAACTCTGAAATAGGCAAAAACTGCAATTCTGGGTTGGGCCTCCGGTTAATAGGTTAGTCCCAAAAATAATATAAAAGTGTATAATAAAGCCTGATAATGTCCAAAACAAAATATAATATAGCATGGAACAATCAAAAATTATAGATACGTTGGAGACGTATCATTACCTTCTGTGATATGGAGCATCAATACCATCCCTAACAGGTCTACGGGTTACACGCCTTTCTTCATGGTTTACGGAGCCGAGGCGGTCCTCCCTAGTGACATCCGTCAAGACTCGCCCCGCGTGGCGGCTTATGTTGATGCTAATAATGAACAAGCGCGCCAGGATGCACTTAACCTGTTGGATGAGAAGCATGACTTAGCAGCAGCTCGCTCGGTGATTTACCAGCAGGACTTGTACCGTTATCACAGCCGCCGGGTTAAGTCCAGAACCTTTCAAGAAGGAGATTTAGTGCTCCGGCTCATTCAGGATCAAACTAATGCACACAAGTTATCCCCACCTTGGGAAGGGCCATTTGTGGTCAGCAAGAACTTGCACAACGGGTCATACTACCTCATTGATGTTCGAGAGCACAAAGACTCACGTAAGTCGGAGGAAGAGACCCGCTGGCCGTGGAATATCGCTCATCTTCGTCCTTATTATAGTTGAGCCACCGGCTCTCGTGATGTACATATTTTGATAATGTATATATTATGAATAAGTAATAAAGCAGGACCTCTATCCTTTTCATCCTCAATGATCATATGTTTTCATCTTCATAATTTCAAACGACCAATTGGGGGCTGATCGTACTCGAATCCATCTTAACCCTCTGGTCCGGCTTATGATCGTATTCGAATCTAGCCGTTAAACCTCATGATCACTAGGGGGTTCCTTGTTCAAACATAGGTCGTATTCAAACCAAAGAGAACATAGTTGTCGGTACCCGCTTGATCGGCACACTACCAAGCTCACTAGGGGGCTTCTTGATCATATTCGAATCATAGCTTGGCCCCTTTTGGGTCCGACTTTGATCGTATTTGAATCAGAGTCGTTAGAAAACTCTCAAGGTCATTTGGGGGCTTCGTGTTCAAACATAGCTCGTATTCGAACCAAAGAGAACATAGCTGTCGGTACCCTCTTGATCAGCGCAACACCAAAGCCACTGGGGGCTACATGATCGTATTCAAATCCTAGCTTAACCCCTTTGGTCCGGTTTACTAATCGTATTCGAATCAGAAGCCTCAAATCTTTCTATCTATTTTGGTTTATGTTTTTGCAAACAATCTGTATTTTTGGCTTCAGGTTTTTTGTCCAGATCTAATATAGGTATGGTTTCAATTTAGCCCGGCTTGGTTTTTGACTATAAGTCGCTAGTATGACATAAAAAAAGTATCCGGTCTTGATTGACCCGGCCTGCTTACATTTATAAGCCGGAAACATATGATGATTACCAATGATCAAGTTTTGGGTTATCGCCAATATTCTACTGGTTTGATAAACCAACAGTGTGATCAAATATCACAGGTATGACATATTTTGTTATACTTAATCCACTCTTGATCATAGGAGTGTTTTATGTATTGGGCATTATGACCTGTCCTACGGTAAACCTTGGGATACTTGTGAACTGTTTTTGCATACATGAACAGATTCTAAGGTTGTTATTCAAAGCATCAGTGGCAGATATTCAATTGGCAGCCTCATGCAAAGCAGAACATGCACGATGGCATGGCAAAGTCAAAGTTTTACTACCCTATTACATGCCTCAACTGGCCAAATGAGATCAAGCTGTTTTTTAAAACAAAAGATCAAATTTTAGAGCCGCCCTGTGGTTCAATCTTCTTGGCCTGGCCACTTAGTCTTCTTCCGCTGGCTAAAAAGTTGCTGATGACCAATCGATACCAGATAAAGCTTCAAATTGAGCTTCATCGTCTATAAGCTCAGACGAATCGACTTCAGGAGCAAAGGTATGCTTACAGATTGGAGGGATTAATTCCATCACTTTGTAAGCGGGAGTTGGCATCTTCTTGTTTTCCTGGTCATAAGCTGGATGATACTTGGAGATGTCTGAGTCGTTGGCAATGACTGTAGCCATTGGACGGATTTCCTTTACGCGGGCTGAGAAATCTTTCTGATCAAAAGGTGTACCATCTTCTTTCAAACTTGGGCAACCAGTGGCTACCTCAGATGGGTCAAGTTCTGGTACCCATGCCTTGGCCCGGCTTAAAGTTGTCATAGCGCCGGCTCTGGCAGATGATCGCTTTATCTCCTCAAACCTTACAGGCAGCACAGAGAGTTTCTTCAAAACATCTATCAACAAAGTTGGTGCTTGACCTGCTCGTGAAATGGCAGCTAATGTACGTTGAGTTCTAGTGTACAGCTGCTGAACAAGTGTGTAGACGGCTTTAAGCTTCACAAGCATGTCTTGATTGAGATTGTTGCTCCTGGGACCTGGATATATCACAGAATGATTAGATGTCGGTTATATGATCACAATAATGATTCATTTTAGATGCTTAGTAAGGCGACTCACGAAAGATAGCTGAAATCATCTGACTTACACGGTGTCTTAAGCCGGTAAGCTCAGTGGTCACTTCTTCAAACGCTGCCTCTGCCTTCTCAGCATGTTGGATCAAAGCCGTTTTTTCATCCGCCCAAGCCTTTTTCTCTGCTTCAAAGATGTTCTTCAGTTTTACCGATTCGGCCACTCTAAATTCAAATTTCGACTCAGCCTTCCGGGTCTCAGTTTCCTGTGTCGCCAGCCGGGTCTTAGCATCATTCAATTGGGACTCAAGGTCAGCAGTGGCAGCCTGTATGAGGTACAGAATTGTCAACATATCAAACTTTATCAGATTACAAGTCCCAAGTCTTTTCTAGCAAACAACACTTGGCACTTGGGTGCTAATGTCTGTCGACGATTTTTTTAACACAAACGACTCTAATGAGTAAAGTCCCAAGCCTTTTGCATGCAACAACACTTGGCACTTGGGGGCTAATATCTAACGAAGGTTTTATTTAAGTGGCGGTTCATGAGAATAAGTCCCAAGCACTTTGCAAGCAAGAGTACTTGGCACTTGGGGGGGGGGGGCTAATGCATATTGCTGTTAAATCTACACAAGGACTATATTTTCCACAAGCATGCGAAGGACCGGCTCATTCATGTTGATTAAACCGGCCTTTGGGGATCATGGAGTAAGCCGGAGACCAAAGGATATTACTAATGCCTATACGTCTGTTCTAAGTCTATAGCATATTCATCATAAGCAATAGACTTGGGGGCTGGCATAGTAAGGATAATTCAGTGCAGGGAAAGAGTCTATACCTCAAATTTTTGGTGCATTTATTTCACCATGTCAATTTCGAGGTCACGGCTGGAGTGGACCTGGCTGAGATAGCCGAAGAGGATTTCACTACTGCTCAGTTGCGAGTAATGAGAAATATCAAACTTCTGTTTCCGCCTCTCAATAACTTCTTGTTTTGTAGTGTGTTGGGCCAGAGCTATTGGGTTTCCCGGCTCTACAAAGCCGGTGCCAGTAATTAGCACATCATCATCATGAGTCTCTGACAGCTTAGGTGGATTTGAGGGGATGAAAGTTAAAGGGTTAATAGCAGTGTCATCAACGCTAAGATCCGGAATCTCAGGCGGGGTGACAGTAGCAGGATCTTCTAGCCGTTTATCAGAAGCTTTAGGAATGGAGACTTGTGCCTCTGGCTCAGCAGCTTTTGGTGATTCAGCTGGTTTATTCACCTTTGCCTTCTTGTTGGGTTTTGCTTGTCCACTGCACAGATTGGGACAAGTTAGTACAAATATAAGGATATGGAGAATTGCATAATCAAATCAATTGATATTACCCAGGGGCAGTCTTGAAAGCCGACAACTCAGTTTGTGATGAGTCGCCAGAGGAAGAGCGGGCAAGTTCCTGATTAAAGGGTTATCAACAGAGTTAGAAGGTAAACAGATAATATCTGGTAAGGAGATAACAAGAGTAAATTAAAAAAAACCTCATTTCGACGTTTTCGAGGGGCAGGAATATCTGGTAAGCCGGAAGATAATTCCTCACCTCCACTGGTCCGGGTTTGGGGGCGGCTCTCGTGTTGCTGTTGCTTCAAAAGAAAGTGAGGATCCAAATAAGCTAAGGGGTGTGAAAATCTTACTTTCTAGGTTACTCGTCAGAATTTTGGTCTTGGCAAAGGCTCTGAGTCGGAGGAAATAATCATTACCTTTTCTTCAATGGCTTGGCTGGCTCCCATGTCATCCTGAGAATAATTAATATCAATAAGATGATTGAAAAAAGAGCCAAGGGAGTCAAGGTCTACCTCCGACTCAGAGGTGTCATCCAGCTTGAGCAGATCATAGGTGCTTGGCTTCTTTTTCTTCTTGGAGGTCTTCTTGGCGGCTTTCCTATCGGCCTTCTTGGCAGCCCTAGCCTTCTTAGCAGCCTCGTGATCATACTCCACTTTCCACAATTCTGATTTAGCCTGCAAAAGGTGTCAAAGGTCAAGTTAATAAGACATTTAAATGGTGAGGTGAAATAAATGAAGTGCGGAGGCTTACATCTGGTGGCGAGTTAAGCTTGCAGAAAAGGGCCAGACCCACTTTGACACAGTCTTCCAGGTCTTCGTTCAGGAGAGACTTAACCATATCATTGAGGGCTTCATCAGTTAATGGTGCGAAGGTGTGGCGCAGACGATCTTTCTCATCACCAGTGTAGGTACACATTAAGCCGGTACGGCGACTTAACGGGATGATCCGCCAAGAAACCCAACATCTGACTAAATGAACACCCGTCAGCCCATTTCCAAGCAGGGCTTTGACTTTTGCAATAGTAGGTGCAATCTTCTTTCGTTCAGCAGTTGTAAGTTTTTCAGGAAGTTTATGTTTTGGGTCCAGACATTCAACACGATAACCCGGTAGCGGATTCTCATCAGCCGGAGATAAATCTTTGCAGTAAAACCACGTCTGGTTCCAGTCTTTGGGCTGGCTCGGCAAGGAGGCATAAGGAAAATGGCATCCCTTCTACGTTGAATTGAAACTCCGCCAAGTTTCAAGCTAGGGCCATTGGTAAATTCAGTCTGGCGGTTTAAGTGAAAATACTCTCTGAAGAAGTCAACACTGGGCTCCTCTTGAAGGTTCACTTCACAGAAGACTTGAAAATTAATATTCGACACGGAATTGGGTCCGATGTCTTGGGGGTGGAGTTGGAAAAAGTGCAGAACGTCTCGGAAAAACTTAGAACCGGGCGGTGAGAAGCCCCGGTTCATGTGGTCAGTAAACACGATGACTTTGCCATCTTTAGGCTGAGGTTTCTCTTTGCCCAGGTTAGGAGCACGATAATGCATCATGCTCTTGGCGGGTAAATATCCGACTTTGGAAAAGTCTTTGAAAGTGCCCTCAGTGACGATGGAAGGGACCCGATTGCATGTGTATACTGTTTTGGGCGGCATTGTGACCTAAAGGAAAGAGAAATTGTCGGTTCAAGTTAATCGGTGAAATCACAGTTTAAGTGATGACAGTATATATTCACAATGGCGAATTAAGTGGGGACTAATGGTATATGAATAATTATAAGCCGGAAGTGTAAGCCGCCATGAAGGGTACAACTACTCAAAATCTGACAGAGGGTAAAATTCTACTAAGTGTTGGGCAAACAGATTTCACAGATTACAGTTAAGAATTCAGATCTGATACTGTGCAGAAAAAGGGCATAAATTTGGAACTTACAGAGGCGACAGTGGAAATGCATAGGTGCTATAAAAGGGATCTGTAGCGATATGGATATGTTTTGGTATTGAAAATAGATGCTAAACTGCTACCCAGCGAGATTTGTGTGGTTTGTGGATCCAATCCATGAATTTAAAACAAGGAATAAAGATGGGCGGTGATGAACATTGACGAGCACTGATGAACACTGAAGAACACCGAAACCCTAATGCCAGATCTAGGGCGGAGGAAAGAAGGACTTACCGGCACTGATGAGATGGCGAGGAGGTGCGGCGGTTCTCTGGTCCGTTCAGGGTGATGCAGCGGCCGGAGTCGAAGACGAAGGCGAAGGCCGACGAAGGCGGAGCTCATGCAGGTCGGCGCGTCGCAAGGAGGAAGAAGGAAAGGAGAAGGAAAGAAGGGGGATTGAGAGGAGAGATCGAGGTTTTATTTATAAGCCTGGAAGGATAAATGACAGGTGCGAAAATTGAGGAAACAAAAAATGGATAAGTAACGACATGGGCGCCTTGATTTCCGGAAAGACGGTATAGTAAGAGATTTATTAAGATTTGGGTTCTGTGAGGCATTAATGGCAGATGACGTCACGGCGGGTTATAGAAAATTTAGAAGGTGACGTCATGGCGGGTTACAATATTTCACAGTCAAGCTGAGGAAGGAGTTTTTCTAAACATTGAGGTTGACATGAACAAGTTCAAATCAACTCGGGGCCTAATGTTGGGGATATGACTATCAGACATGACCCGCCAGGAGGGGCCGGGTCATCTCTATGACAATTCATATATAGGCTGGATAGAGGGCCCAAGCCCAAAGGCGGCTCAAGGCCCACGGTTATAAACCGCCTTATGTGTATGACTTGGTGTTGTAAGGCATATGTAATTGGTCACCGAGCCGGACACGTATATGAGCCGGCCGGGACTCTGTATGTAGAGGGCGTCAACCCGTGTATATAAGGGGACGACCCGGCGACGGCTTAGGGCAAGTAAGATCAAATCGAGAGCTAGGTCAAGCGGATTCGCTTCCTAGTAATCGAAGCATAAGCAATTCCACCTCAAACTGGGTTAGGCTTTTACCTTCACTGCAAGGGGCCGAACCAGTATAAACCCTTGTGTCCTTTGTCCCGTTTTAACCCCTTTAAGCTTCCTAGTTGTGATGGCCCCATGATTAAGTCCTTTTACTAGGACATCTGTCGTGACAATTCCACGACACCGTGCCACTCGTGGAAGCAAAACCGTGACTCTCATGGAAGGAAAAAATACAAAACACATTTTTTTCGTTTCTGAGAGGCACGGTCGTGACTCTCGCGAAAGCACAACCGTGCCTCTCACGAAAGCAAAACCGTGACTCTCGCGAAAGAAAAAAAACAGAAAACACGTATTTTTTCTCTTTCCGAGCGGCACGGCTGTGACTCTAGCGAAAAAATAGAAAACGTGTTTTGTTTTTCCCTTTACGAGAGGCACAATCGTGACTCTCACGAAAGCACAACCGTGCCTCTCGCGGAAGCAAAACCGTGACTCTCGCAAAAGAAAAAAACAAAAAACGCATTTTTTTTTTGTTTCTGAAAGGCACGGCCGTGACTCTCACTAAAGCACAACCGTGCCTCTCACGGAAGAAAAACCGTGACTTTCACGAAAGAACAAAAAAGAAAAAGATTTTTTTCACGCAAAAAAAATTTCCGAATTTTTTTTTCATCGAAAAGCTAAGGAAGACCGGTGGAAAACCAAAACATCAAAAAACACGTTTTAAAAGCCGAAAACGCATGCAGAAAAATAAAAAAAATGGAATCCGGAGGGAGTGTCCAGAGCGCGACACGTGGCAAATGGCTGAGAGCGCGACACGTGGCGCTGATCGTTGCGAGGCTCCCGAAGGAGCACTCGTTAACTAGTTGCTCTCGAATCCGGCTAGCCCAACAGTGCACAGGGGAGCTCGGGTGTTGGCTCACCACTGGGCCGAGCCCAAGTCGGTGGAGAGGCAAGGCATGGCGGGGCGCTGGCTAGGCCGGCCCAGGCAGTGGATCGGGAAGCTGTGACACTGGTCAACGCGCTGGGCGCGCTCACTGGAGGCGAACAGGGGCGCGGCACTCGGGACAGGAACGGCAGCATGGGACTTGCTCCGGCAGGGCTAGCAGGTCGGGAGGCGCGGGGAGGAGTCCGATCCGATGCGGGAGCTCAGCGGTGCCCAGATCCGACCAACAGGAGGTCTTCGATCCGAGCAGGAGGCGGCTGCTCGAACTCGAAGGTTGTTGCGGTTTCCTGAAGAAAGACAGAGAGTTCGGAGAGCTTGGAGAGCGATGGGAAAAGGAAGAGGACGGGAGAGAAGAAGGAAGAGGAGAAGGGCAGCACTGATGTGGTGCTATCGATGACGAGGCACCCGGTGAAGCGGTGGCGATGAGGGGCTGAAGCTAGAGGTCAACCGGGGCAGTGCACGAAGCAGAGGAGGTGCAGGTAACGACGGTGATGGAAACGTGCATCTCGTCCTCCCCGTTTGATGCAGAGGAGGCGCGCGGTGGTGGCGGCACCGAACGGAGGCCGATGGAGGCGGTTCCGATGATGGCTTGCGGTGGCTCGACAAAAGAAGGGCGCGGGGATAGCTCGAGGGGGAAGAAACATCCATGGGGATCGGGAGGAGGAGTGGGGTTGGTCAGGCACGGAAATAGAGGAGGTGGGTGCCGGTGGATCTGGTTGATGGGATGGGGAGTAGTGGCGGCGACTGAGGGGATCCCTAGGAAATAGGGTTAGGTCCAAAATGGACTAGGGATAGACTATATATAATCGGATCGGGATTGTACGGTCAAGAATAAAAGGTTAGGGGAGTTCAAATAAGAAAACAGAGATGGTTTAGGGGTGTTTGGGGATGATCCGGACCCATCGGTCGTGACTGCTCGGGTCGGGTTCGGGACAGCTTTCGGACGCGCACAAGAGGGGGTTGCGGGCTGCCAAGAGAGGTTAGGTGGTTTGACAAGAGGTAAATCGAAAACACAGTTGGTCTCGGAGTGGTCAATGAAGGCAACATGAAGGCGCGCCAACTACACACGGATGCAGGTTTTAAAAAAATGACGGCAACAGAGTGCCGATGCAATGCGAATGATGCGACGATGAAATGCAACAAACAAATAAAACACAAGGCGACAACAAAAAACATGGAAGGCGTCTTGAGCGTCAGACTCGGGGCGTCACAAGCACCTTCCACATATCTTTGTGCGTCGCGCCGAAGAACTGTTGGAGGGTCTGGTGCTTGGCTGGGTCGAAATCCCATAAGTGGCAAGTCCGGCTCTGGCAGGGAAGGATCCGGCGAATGAGCATCACCTGGATCACGTTGACAAGCTTGATGTTCTTGTCCACCATGCTCTGGATGCGCGTCTACAGCGCTTTCACCTCCTCCGACGCTGCCCAGTCCAGGCCCTTTTTCAGCCAAGAGGTAAGCCGCATTGGGGGCTCGGACTTAAATTCGGGAGCCGTGGCCCAAGTAGCGTCGCGGGGCTCAATGACATAAAACCACTGTTGTTGCCACCCCTTGACGGTCTCCACAAAGGTGCCTGCGGGCCATGTAACGTTGGACAATATGCTCACCATGGCGCCTCCGCACTCCGCATGTTGACCATCCACCACTTTGGGCTTCACATTAAAGATCTTCAGCCATAATCTGAAGTGGGTTGGGATGCGGAGGAAGGCCTCACACATGACAATAAATGCCAAGATGTTGAGGAAGGAATTTGGGGCTAGATCGTGGAAGTCTAGCCCGTTGTCAGTGTCAAAACCGGCGGATCTCGGGTAGGGGGTCCCGAACTGTGCGTCTAAGGTCGATGGTAACAGGAGACAGGGGACATGATGTTTACCCAGGTTCGGGCCCTCTCTATGGAGGTAATACCCTACTTCCTGCTTGATTGATCTTGATGAATATGAGTATTACAAGAGTTGATCTACCACAAGATCGTAATGGCTAAAACCCTAGAAGTCTAGTCTATATGACTACGGTAATGAATATCCGTCCTCTGGACTAAGCTCTCCAGTTTATATAGACACCGGGAGGATCTAGGGTTACACAAGGTCAGTTATAAAGAAGGGAATCTACATATGTGATCGCCAAGCTTGCCTTCCTCTCCAAGGAAAGTCCCATCTGGACACAGGTGTAGTCTTCGGTCTTCGTATCTTCACAGCCCCTCTATCCGGCCCATGGCTAACAGGCCGGACGCCCGAGGACCCCTGATACGTCCATTTTGCATCATGCTTTTATATCGATATTTATCGCATTATGGACTGTTATTTCACTTCATATCACAATACTTATCGCTATTCTCTCTTATTTTACAAGGTTTACATAAGGAGGGAGAATGCCGGCAGCTGGAATTCTCGGCTGGAAAAGGAGCAAATATTAGAGACCTATTCTGTGCAACTCCAAAAGTCCTGAAACTCCACAGAACATCTAAAAAGAAATAAAGAAAAATCCACGCCAAAGATGAAGGCCAGGGGGCCCACACCCTGCTCACGAGGGTGGGGGCGCCCCCCCCCCTAGGGCGCGCCCCCTACCTCGTGGGCCCCCTGGTGGCTCTCCGATGCCCATCTTCTCCTATATGAGGTGTTTCGATGAGAAAAAAAGAGAGAGGGAACTTTTCGGGACGAGACTCCGCCACCACGAGGCGGAACCTCGGCGGATCCAATCTAGAGCTCCGGCAGAGCTGTTCTACCGGGGAAACTTCCCTCCCGGAGGGGGAAATCATCACCATCGTCATCACCAACTCTCCTCTCATTGGGAGAGGGAAATCTCCATCAACATCTTCACCAGCACCATCTCATCTCCAAACCCTAGTTCATCTCTTGTATCCAATTCTTGTCTCAAAGTCCGGGATTGGTGCTAGTAGGTTGCTAGTAGTGTCGATTACTCTTTGTAGTTGATGCTAGTTGGTTTAATTGGTGGAAGATCATATGTTCAGATCCTATATGCATATTATTACCCCTCTGATTATGAACATGAGTATGCTTTGTGAGTAATTACGTTCATTCCTGAGGACAAGGGAGAAGTCTTGCTATGAGTAGTCATGTGAATTTGGTATTCGTTTGATATTTTGATAAGATGTGTGTTGTCTAGCCTCTAGTGGTGTTATGTGAACGTCGACTACATAACACTTCACCATTATTTGGGCCTAGAGGAAGGCATTGGGAAGTAATAAGTAGATGATGGGTTGCTAGAGTGACAGAAGCTTAAACCCTAGTTTATGCGTTGCTTCGTAAGGGGCTGATTTGGATCCATATGTTTCATGATATGGTTATGTTTACCTTAATACTTTTGTTGTAGTTGCGGATGCTTGCAATAGAGGTTAATCATAAGTGGGATGCTTGTTCAAGTAAGAACAGCACCCAAGCACCGGTCCACCCACATATCAAATTATCAAAGTATCGAACGCGAATCATATGAACGTGATGAAAACTAGCTTGACGATATTCCCATGTGTCCTCGGGAGCGCTTTTCCTATTATAAGAGTTTGTTACGGCTTGTGCTGAAATTTGGTAGGTGCAATTTGGTAAGGAAAAAATTTATATAGTGTGCTGAAATTTACTGTCACTTGTTACTATGGAAAGTAATTCTCCGAGGGGCTTGTTCGGGGTATCTTCACCCCGTCTAGTAGAGCAAAGAGTTGCTCCTCAACCTACTGAACCTATTGAAAATGAAACTCCTTTCGAATTTCCTTCGGGTATGATGGAAAGACTGCTAGCTAACCCTTTACAGGAGATGGAACAAAGCATCCTGATGAGCACTTAATATATGTGGATGAAGTTTGTTGATTATTTAAGCTTGCAGGTATACCCGATGATGTTGCTAAGAAGAAGGTCTTCCCTTTATCTTTGAAGGGAGATGCATTGATATGGTATAGGCTATGTCATGATATGAGATCATGGGACTATAAAAGATTGAAGTTGGAATTTCATCAAAAGTATTACCCTATGCATCTTGTTCATCATGATCGCAATTATATATATAATTTCTGGCCTCGCGAAGGAGAAAGCATCGCTCAAGCTTGGGGGAGGCTTAAATCAATGTTATATTCGTGCCCCAATCATGAGCTCCCGAGAGAAATAATTATTCAAAATTTATATGCTCGGCTTTCTAATAACAATCGCACCATGCTCGATACTTCTTGTGCTGGCTCTTTTATGATGAAGACTATTGAATTTAGATGGAATTTATTGGATAGAATTAAACACAACTCTGAAGATTGGGACCTCGACGAAGGTAAGGAGTCAGGTATGACACCTAAGTTTTATTGTGTTAAATCTTTTTTGGATACCGATATTTTCCATAAGTTTAGCACTGAATATGGAATTGACTCTGAGATAGTAGCTTCTTTCTGTGAATCTTTTGCTACTTATGTTGATCTCCCTAAGGAGAAGTAGTTTAAATATCATCCTCCCATAGAAGTAAAAGTAGCTGCACCTATTAAAGTTGAAGAAAATACTGTCACTTATAACGATCCTATTGTTCCTACTTCTTATGTTGAGAAACCACCTTTCCCTGTTAGAATAAAGGATCATGCTAAAGCTTCAACTGTTGTTCGTAAAAGCAATATTAGAACTTATACACCTCCTGAGCAAGTTAAAGTAGAACCTAATATTGCTATTGTTAAAGATCTCTTGTCTGATAATATTGATGGGCATGTTATTCAGTTCAAAGGTGAAACTGCTAGAATTGCTAAACCTTGTGATAAAGATAAACATAGACCTGTGGTAGGCGTGCCTGTTATTTCTGTTAAAATAGGAGATCATTGTTATCATGGCTTATGTGATATGGGTGCTAGTGCTAGTGTAATACCTATTGACTTATACGAAGAAATTAAGAATGAAATTGCACCTGTTGAGTTACAAGATATTGATGTCACTATTAAACTTGCCAATAGAGATACTATTTCAGCAATGGAATTGTTAGAGATGTTGAAGTCTTGTGTGGGAAAACTAAATATCCTGTTGATTTTCTTGTTCTTGGTTCCCCACAAGATAGCTTTTGTCCAATTATATTTGGTAGACCCTTCTTAAATACTGTCAATGCTACCATAGACTGCACTAAGAATATTGTTACTGTTGGCTTGGATGATATGGTTCATGAGTTTAATTTCTCTAAATTTAGTAAACAACATCGTGAGGAAGAATTACCTAGTAAGGATGAGATTATTGGTCTTGCTTCTATTGCCGTACCTCCTAGTGACCCTTTAGAACACTATTTGCTAGACCACGAAAATGATATGTTCATGAATGAAACAAGGGAAATACATGAGGTATTCTTTAAACAGGAACCTGTTCTGAAACACAATTTGCCTGTTGAAATTTTAGGGGATCCTCCTCCACCCAAGGGTGATCCCGTGTTTGAGCTTAAACATTTGCCTGATAATCTTAAATATGCTTATCTTGATTAAAAGAAGATATATCCTGTTATTATTAGTGCTAACCTTTCAGAGCATGAAGAAGAAAGATTATTGAAAACTCTGAAGAAGCATCGTGATGCTATTGGATATACTCTTGATGATATTAAGGGCATTAGTCCCACTCTATGCCAACATAAAATAAATTTGGAAGTAGATGCCAAACCAGTTCATGATCCTCAACGATGTCTGAATCCTAAAATGAAAGAAGTGGTAAGAAAAGAAATACTAAAGCTTCTGGAGGCAGGTATAATCTATCCCGTTGCTGATAGTGAGTGGGTAAGTCCTATCCATTGTGTCCCTAAGAAGGGAGGTATTACTGTTGTTCCTAATGATAGAGATGAATTGATTCCACAAACAATTATCACAGGTTATAGGATGGTAATTGATTCCCACAAATTAAATAAAGCTACTAAGAAAGATCATTACCCCTTACCTTTTATTGATCAAATGGTAGAAAGATTATGCAAACATACACACTATTACTTTCTAGATGGTTATTCTGGTTTCTCTCAAATACCTGTGTCGGCTAAAGATCAATCAAAGACTACCTTTACATGCCCTTTTGGTACTTTTGCTTATAGACGTATGCCTTTTGGTTTATGTAATGCACCTGCTGCCTTTCAAAGATGCATGATGGCTATATTGTCTGACTTTTGTGAAAAGATTTGTGAGGTTTTCATGGACGACTTTTCCGTCTATGGTTCCTCTTTTGATGATTGCTTGAGCAATCTTGATCGAGTTTGCAGAGATGTGAAGAAACTAATCTTGTCTTGAATTGGGAAAGTGCCACTTTATGGTTAATGAAGGTATTGTCTTGGGGCATAAAGTTTCTGAAAGAGGTATTGAAGTTGATAAAGCCAAGGTTGATGCTATTGAAAAGATGCCATGTCCCAAGGACATCAAAGGTATAAGAAGTTTCCTTGGTCACGCCGGATTTTACAGGAGGTTCATTAAGGACTTCTCAAAAATTTCTCGGCCTCTGACTAATTTATTGCAAAAAGATATACCATTTGTCTTTGATGATGATTGTGTAGAAGCATTTGAAATACTTAAGAAAGCATTAGTCTCTGCACCTGTTGTTCAGCCACCTGATTGGAATTTACACTTTGAAATTATGTGTGATGCTAGTGATTATGGTGTAGGTGCTGTTCTAGGGCAAAGAGTTGATAAGAAATTAAATGTTATTCATTATGCTAGTAAGACTCTAGACAATGCTCAAAGAAATTATGCTACTACTGAAAAGAACTCTTAGCAGTTGTATTTGCTTGTGATAAGTTCAGATCCTATATTGTTGATTCTAAAGTAACTATTCAAACTTATCATGCTGCTATTAAATATCTTATGGAAAAGAAAGATGCTAAACCTAGACTTATTAGATTGGTTCTCTTGCTACAAGAATTTAATTTGCATATTGTTGATAGAAAGGGAGCTGAGAACCCCATTGCAGACAACCTGTCTAGGTTAGAAAATATTCTTGATGACCCACTACCTATTAATGATGACTTTCCTGATGAACAATTAAATGTTATAAGTACTTCTCGTAGTAGTCCATTGTATGTTGATTATGCTAAGTTTATACCACCTAGTTTCACATACCAGCAAAAGAAAAGGTTTTTCTATTATTTGAGGCATTACTTTTGGGATGACCCACATCTTTATAAAGAAGGAGTAGATGGTGTTATTAGACGTTGTGTACCTAAGCATGAACATGAACAGATCCTACGCAAGTGTCACTCCGAGTCTTATGGAGGACACCATGCTGGAGATAGAACTGCACATAAGGTATTGCAATCTGGCTTTTATTGGCCTGCTCTCTTCAAGGATGCCCGTAAGTTTGTCTTGTCTTGTGATGAATGTCAAAGAATTGGTAATATTAGTAGACGTCAAGAAATGCCTATGAATTATTCACTTGTTATTGAACCATTTGATGTTTGGGGCTTTGATTATATGGGACCTTTTCCTGCCTCCAATGGATACACACATATTTTAGTTGTTGTTGATTACGTTACTAAGTGGGTAGAAGCTATTCCAACTAGTAGTGCTGATCATAACACTTCTATTAAAATGCTTAAAGAAGTTATTTTCCCGAGGTTTGGAGTCCCTAGATATTTAATGACTGATGGTGGTTCACACTTTATTCATGGTGCTTTCCGTAAAATGCTTGCTAAATATGATGCGAATCACAGAATTGCATCTCCTTATCACCCACAGTCTAGTGGTCAAGTAGAGTTGAGCAATAGAGAGCTCAAATTAATTTTGCAAAAGACTGTTAATGGGTCTAGACATAATTGGTCTAAGAAACTTGATGATGCATTATGGGCTTATAGAACTGCATACAAAAATCCTATGGGTATGTCTCCATATAAAATGGTCTATGGAAAAGCATGTCACTTACCTCTCGAACTAGAACACAAGGCATATTGGGCTATTAAAGAACTCAACTATGATTTTAAACTTGCCGGTGAGAAGAGGTTATTTGATATTAGCTCACTTGATGAATGGAGAACCCAAGCTTATGAAAATGCCAAGTTATTTAAAGAAAAAGTTAAAAGATGGCATGACAGAAGGATACAAAAGCGTGAATTTAATGTAGGTGATTATGTATTGCTATACAACTCTCATTTAAGATTTTTTACAGGAAAACTTCTCTTTAAATGGGAAGCCCCCTACGTCATCGAGGAGGTCTACCGTTCCGATGACATAAAAATCAACAACTTAGAGAGCACAAATTCAAAGGTGGTAAACGGTCAAAGAATTAAACAATATATCTCAGGTAATCCCATAAATGTTGAAACCAATATTATTGAAACCGTAACCCCGGAGGAATACATAAGGGACACTTTCCGGAACATTTCAGACTCCGAAAAGGAATAGGTATGTGGTACGGTAAGTAAACCGACTCCAAAACAATTTTTAAGGCAATATTTCTCCGTTTTGGAAAATTTAGAAAAATAGAAAAATAAGTAGCAGTCCGAGAAGGACACGAGGGCCCCCACGAGGGTGGTGGGCGCGCCCTACCCCCCTAGGCGCGCCCCCTACCTCGTGAGTGCCTCGTGTGCCCTCCGGACTTTGCACGTTACGTATTTTGGTCGGTAATAATTCATTATATATTCTCCCGAAGGTTTTGACTTCTGTATCACGCAATTATCCTCTGTTTTCATTTCGAGCTGTCCCGTTGCAGATTAAATCAACATGTCTTCCCAGGATTCGGAAGGAGAAAGCTATGTGGGTGATTACTTAGCAAATCCCAAGGTCTATGGGGATGTAGAGTACGATGGATGGACCACAGAGGAAGAAGAGGACTATGAACCCAAGGGGAAGGAGGAGATGAGCGCGGATGAAGATGAAGCACCATTACCTCAACCTGGGGACATGCACGTGGAGTTCAAAAAGTCAAGTCTCCCTGATAGAGTAAAGAAACCCAAGTTCGAGTTTATTCCTTTTCGTCTCTTGCAGGAAAATAAGCAGGACCTATGCAAAAAGATATTAACCCTGGAGTGGGAAATTGATGATCTGAGGTATCAAAATGCTGTCCTCAAGCGCAAATTAAGGGAGAAGCCTAAGCCATCAATTAAATCAACAACACCTCCACCGTCTCCTCCAAGAAAGATGAATTGAGTATCTGGGTATGGGCACTCCCCTTGGCAACTACCAAGCTTGGGGGAGGTGCCCCGGTATTGTATCACCATCACAACTTCTATATTTACCGTTTTTCTTAGTTCAATCCTATTAGTAGTATCTTGATCTAGTAGAATAAAGTTTATGGCATGATCTAGTTTTGAGTTTTGCTTTATGATCTCTCTATGTAATCGAGTCCGTGAGTTATATATAATAAAGATTAGTGTTGAGTCAAGGGCTTGATTATTTTGCCATGATCTTGGGTGAATAAAAGAAAAGAGAAAAAGAATAAAAAGAAACAAAAGGGTTCATATTGATCTTATTGAGAGTAATGACTTCTCATAGAAAGAGTATGATGATTAAAAGTTGTTGGGAATTGGTAGACATAGCTTTGGTCACTGTTGCAATTAATAGGAAGTAATAAGGAAAGAGAGGTTTTAACATATAGATATATTATCATTGACATCTTTTATGATTGGGAGCACTCATTAAAATATGACATGCTAAAGAGTTGATATTGGACAAGGAAGACAACATAATGAGTTATGTCTTTCTTATATCTGAGATAAAGTATGTTGTCATTGTTCCTCTAACTTGTTGAGCTTGCCTTTCCCCCTCATGCTAGCCAAATTCTCAGTACCAAGTAGAAATACTACTTGTGCTTCCAAATATCCCAAAACCAGTTTTGCCATGAGAGTCCATCATATCTACCTATGGATTGAGTAAGATCCTTCAAGTAAGTTGTCATCGGTGCCAAGCAATAAAAATTGCTCTAAATATGTATGATTGATTGGTGTGGGAGAAATAAGCTTTATACGATCTTGTGATGTGGAAGTAATAAAAGTGATGGACTGCATAATAAAGGTTCATATCACAAGTGGCAATATAAAGTGATGTTCTTTCGCATTGAGATTTTATATATCCAACCATAAAAGCGCATGGCAACCTCTGCTTCCCTCTGTGAAGGGCCTATCCTTTATTATTATCTTCTACCTTATGCAAGAGTCACGGTGATCTTCACCTTTCCTTTTTCATTTTATCCTTTGGCAAGCTCAGCATGTTGGAAAGAACATGATATATATATCTAATTGGATGTAGGGGAGCATGAACCATTATTGTTGACATTACCCTTGAGGTAAAAGGTTGTGGGGCAAAACTATAAGCCCCTATCTTTCTCTGTGTCCGATTAAAACTCTGTAACCACAAGTATCGCGTGAGTGTTAGCAATTATGGAGGACTAAATGATAGTTGAGTATGTGGACTTGCTTTTTAGCTCTGACATAGACTCTTTCCGATGTTATGATAAATTGCAATTGCTTCAATGACTGAGATTATAGTTTGTTGGAGCCCAATAAGGTTTATGATTTATACTTTTGCATTCTGAATAGATCATCACTTGAACATAAGCAATCATATGACAAAATCTATATATGTTGCTGTTATAAGAATAATCATGATGCCTTCATGTCCGTATTTTATTTTTATCGACGCCTCTACCTCTAAACATGAGGACATATTTATTGTTATCGGCTTTTCGCTCGAGGACAAGTGAGGTCTAAGCTTGGGGGAGTTGATATGTCCATTTTGCATCATGCTTTTATATCGATATTTATCGCATTATGGACTGTTATTTCACTTCATATCACAATACTTATGGCTATTCTCTCTTATTTTACAAGGTTTACATAAGGAGGGAGAATGCCGGGAGCTGGAATTTTGGGCTGGAAAAGGAGCAAATATTATAGACCTATTCTGCGCAACTCCAAAAGTCATGAAACTCCACGGAACGTCTAAAAAGAAAGAAAGAAAAATCCATGGTAAGGATGAAGGCCAGGGGGCCCACACCCTACTCACGAGGGTGGGGGCGCCCCCCCCCCCTAGGGCGCGCCCCCTACCTCATGGGCCCTCTTGTGGCTCTCCAATGCCCATCTTCTCCTATATGAGGTGTTTCGATGAGAAAAAAAGAGAGAGGGAACTTTTCGGGACGAGACTCCGCCGCCACGTGGCGGAACCTTGGCGGATCCAATCTAGAGCTCCGGCAGAGTTATTCTTCCGGGGAAACTTCCCTCCCGGAGGGGGAAATCATCAGCATCTTCATCACCAACGCTCCTCTCATCGGGAGAGGGCAATCTCCATCAACATCTTCACCAACACCATCTCATCTCCAAACCCTAGTTCATCTCTTGTATCCAATTCTTGTCTCAAAGTCCAGGATTGGTGCTAGTAGGTTGCTAGTAGTGTCGATTACTCTTTGTAGTTGATGCTAGTTGGTTTAATTGGTGGAAGATCATATGTTCAGATCCTATATCCATATTATTACCCCTCTGATTATGAACACGAATATGCTTTGTGAGTAATTACGTTCGTTCCTGAGGACAAGGGAGAAGTCTTGCTATGAGTAGTCATGTGAATTTGGTATTCGTTTGATATTTTGATAAGATGTATGTTGTCTAGCCTCTAGTGGTGTTATGTGAACGTTGACTACATAACACTTCACCATTATTTGGACCTAGAGGAAGGCATTGGGAAGTAATAAGTAGATGATGGGTTGCTAGAGTGACAGAAGCTTAAACCCTACTTTATGCTTTGCTTCGTAAGGGGCTGATTTGGATCCATATGTTTCATGCTATGGTTAGGTTTACCTTAATACTTTTGTTGTAGTTGCGGATGCTTGCAATAGAGGTTAATCATAAGTGGGATGCTTGTTCAAGTACGAGCAGCACCCAAGCACCGGTCCACCCACATATCAAATTATCAAAGTATCAAACGCGAATCATATGAACGTGATGAAAACTAGCTTGACGATATTCCCATGTGTCCTCGGGAGCGCTTTTCCTATTATAAGAGTTTGTTCCAGCTTGTCCTTTGCTACAAAAGGATTGGGCCACCTTGCTGCACTTTGTTTACTTTTGTTACTTGTTGCTTGTTACAATTTATCCTATCACACAACTATCTGTTGCCACTTATTTCAGTACTTGCAGAGAATACCTTGCTGAAAACCGCTTATCATTTCCTTCTGCTCCTCGTTGGGTTCGACACTCTTACTTATCGAAAGGACTATGATAGATCCCCTATACTTGTGGGTCATCAACCCCTTAGTCCAGGACTCCCTCAGTAGCCCCTGAACCTGGCTTCAATGATGAGGAGTCCGGCGCGCAGATTTGTCTTCGGCATTGCAAGGCGGGTTCCCCTTTCCGAACTCCAAGATAGTCTTCGGACGTAATGATTGTACCCGGACCTGTGCACACAACCGCAGAGAGTATAATATTCCACGAGTTCAATCCGCTGACAACTTCTTGCAACATGACAACACGTCTGCCCGATCATTATTTTGAACCATTTTTCGTCTGTCACTTCATGTTTCGAGATGCGGTTTGCTATTGGCACGTCTTATCCAAGCAAAGATCGTGTCCCATTATTATCGACACGGACGTGGGTAACCCAACTGTTCTTTGGGTACAACTCCTTGGGAATAAGCAAGTTTTAAGGCCCAGGAGGAGGCGCTCAATATTTGCAGCCTTTATAAAGGGGCACAGACCCGTTTCTTTTCCCCACGCTTGCTTCTTCCTCAACCCTTGCTACCTCGAGTTCCAACACCCAGGTTTCAATCGCCACAAGCCTCAGTCATGTACGGATCCAGCCTTCAAGGCCGGTGGGTGGCTTCTTCTGTCACAGAGGAGGATACTGCGAAGCTTTGGGAGGCAAGGTATCTGACCGCAGAAATCCTCCATCGGCTTCCCGCTGAAGGGCAGGTTATCCCCACCCCCAGATCCGGCGAGAGGGTCGTGTTCATTTCCCACTTCTTCCGAGGGTTAGGGTTCGCCCTTAACCCCTTCGTCCAGGGGCTCATGTTTTATTATGGGCTAGATTTTCACGATCTAGCCCCGAACTCTGTTCTTATTATCTCAGCGTTTATCATTGCGTGTGAGGCCTTACTCCGAACTCCTCCGCACTTCGGCTTGTGGCCCAAGACCTTCAACGTGAAGCCGCACGTGATAGAGGGGAAGCAGGCGGAGTGTGGTGGTGTCACTGTGAGCAAGCTCACTAGCGCTCCTTGGCTAAAAGGATCCTTCACAGAATCTTCCGACTTATGGCAGCAGGAGTGGTTCTACATCACCGAGCCCTGCGGTTCCAAGCGAGCAGCTGCGCCTGTGTTCCGATCTAGCCCTCCGATTCAGCTTGCATCATGGATTAATAAGGGGTTGGACTGGGGATCGGTTGATGAAGTGCGGACTCTTCAGAGTCGCATCCGAAGCCTCATTGAGAAGGACATCGAGCTTGTCAATGTTATTCAGGTAATGCTGGTCCGCCAGATACTGCTGTGCCAGCGGCGGCCTCTCCACATGTGGGAGTTTAACCCAGAAGGGCCACGAACACTTCAGCACTTCTTCGACACTATGCACGAAGGAATGTGGAAATTATTTTCTGGGAAACAAAAACAACGGCCGGACACCGCCGAAGATA
This sequence comes from Triticum aestivum, assembly GCF_018294505.1. Classification (NCBI taxonomy): domain Eukaryota; kingdom Viridiplantae; phylum Streptophyta; class Magnoliopsida; order Poales; family Poaceae; genus Triticum; species Triticum aestivum. Next base: position 111,156,495 of record NC_057800.1, read on the forward strand.
TCGGCCTTGACTGCAACCATCCGGACACCCCGATAAGTATCCAACTTCCGAACACCTTGTAGTCGAGCATCTCATAATAAGGTATTGAGAAAACCATCTTTTTCAGGGTTGGATAAAGAAAGCGGAACAAATTAGGTGTCCGGCCCCCCTTCCTGAAGACTCAGCAGACGCCGTGCTGACAAGGATGTTGTCGCCGACACCATACCAGGTGCCTATGAAGGAGGGCGAGAACAGGGAGACTCGAGATGACCCATGTTCCGAAGATAAATTAGACACCGCGTCCAGGGAAATCAAAGTTTCTTCGCCCGAAGACAAAGGCGCGGGAGAACTGAACATCCCTTCTCCCCATGGCAAGAAAAGGGCTGCCTCCAACGATTGGGAGGAGAAGTATCCCAAGAGAGGCAAAATGCCATCATCGGGCGGCTCGGGTTTGGCAAGCGACGTCACCGCGCAGTGCCATCATGAGGACAAGCCTCCAACCAAATCATAAGTGAAGCAGGGCGCTTTAGACATGTCCTGCTCCTTCCCAGTTACCGAAGTAACATCATATATATATATATATATATATTCGCAGTTCGGCGCACAATTTTCCTCAACAATCTACTTCCTCGGGGGATCTTCTCCCGGAGATGATGGAGAGTGATACGCCTCCCCCGGCCTCCTCGCCCAATAGGGCAGACGACTTCGAGGTGTCGTCGCGGATGGCTTCTCCTGACCGACAAGCAGTGCGGGATGCAAAGAAGACATTACCCGAAGGTGGTCCCTCTGTCGCCCAGGGTTCAGGGGCCAACAATGAAGTCCCCGGACTATCCGGTTTACAGTCGGAGATGGTTCTGGACATGAGTAAACGGATTCCTTCAAAGGAAGGTCATACTCCTACGGCGGCTTCTGAAGATCCAGAAGCGCCGGATATGTTGACGGACATGCTGCGACAAGCGTCCGTCTTAGAGGAACACCGTACCCTAATGGGTACGGTGGTCGAGAGGATTCTGTCCGCAAAGAGCGGATTGAATGAAGCCTTTACGAGCCTACTAAGAGGCTTCGAGGTTTGTGATATAATTTTTCCAACCATACTTTATTCGCAAAATGCACCTATGTATAGATAGTAGCCCCTGAGACTCGAATTGCCTTCCCAAGGGAGGCGATCGAAGGATAAAAAAGATATACTCAGGTAATAATCTGATGTAATTGGAACACAGGCTGTTTCCCCCCTGACGACTGTCAGGACTACAAAAGTAGCCGAGCTGCAGCGAAATCTTGATGTAGCAGGGGATGACATTGCGTTGATCAATAGGCGTCTTGACGAATCGCAAGGTATGTATTTGGAGTAGTCAGTACTCATACGTACTTATAATATTAGCATGCCGCTCAAAATTGTATATTGGATATGCATGACTGCAGATGGTGCTTCCGCAATTGAGGTTCTGTGGGCGGAGCTAGCCCGGGCCAAGGAGCAGGCCTAGTTTAGTAATGCGGCTGCCGAAAAGGCATCGGCCGAGTTAAAGGCCGAAGAGGCTGCTCGGCGCCAAGACGAGGAGAAAATATCCATGATGGCGCTCGAACTGAAAAATGCTGTTGGCCACTGTGAATTCCTCGAGAAGGATAATAAAGCCAAAACAGCTGAACTTGATAAGGCCTTACAAGAGGCGAAAGAAGCACTTTCCGAATCTAGGGCGGCCCGGGAGGAGATCCGGCAAGCTGCGGAGATTGTGGCTGGTAAGCCTTTTTTATTACAGACCAAGTTCGGCGATCCGAGTTATGCTCAACTTAATCAAGTGTGGAGTTCTCCAGACGTGTTTTTGGACTTGTCGAAGAGTTCTTCCGATGCGGCGCAGTTTTATTAGGCGCAAAAAGGGGACGCAACAGAGAAGCTTTTCTGGTCACAATTCGGTGCATCAAAGCGTCCGCTGCTACTGAATGAGCAGATGTACCAATGGGCCGAACTTCACAGGATATCCGGCGCTACAATGAAGAATGCCATAATTCGGCTGTGGCCGAACGAGCCAATTCCTAATAGTTATTTCGGTTTGGTGCGGCGACTTGTTGAAGCAATGCCACGTATTGATGCTGTTAAGCGGTCAGCGTGCATTGAAGGTACACGGATGGCCTTTGCCCGTGTCAAGACATATTGGGGGAAGATGAAGGCCATCGATGTTGCAGCTAAGAGTCCACCCAAGGGCAAGGACCAGCACGCACTGGAGCATTATTTCGAAGATGTCTTGGAAGCTGCCCGCTCGATAGAGGGTCAGTGTTCGAAAGACATAATATTCGAGTGAGTTGTATGGGATTTGTAAAAGGCAATGTTATAATCAATCTATTTTTTATGTTTTGCTTAAAAGCTTTTGTTCCTCCTGTGCGGCCATTTGGTATATAATCTGAAAGATTTCTAGTCATCGGCTTCAGCCCCCTCGTATGAAGTACGGGGGTGTTCGGAAAAGCATTTGATCACTCTTAACCCAACGTCTTGGTCCATGAAGGAGGTGTCAATGCGGCAAACTAGGCAATCATACTATAGGGCGTTAACACTTTCACTTAGCCATAGGAGTTTTATGGTGGGTCTACGATATAGCCCCTGGTATGTATGCGACTTATTTTGATATTATGCGGTACATATTTGATCTGAAAATGATCCTTCATATGACACGGAGAGAATCACTAAAGATTCCGATAAGTCGTCAAGTGGTTGACCAGCTCTCGCCACATCATGACAATCAGTTTTCGGCTTTCTCTACTGAGGTGCTTGACCAGATGAATCGGAAGCACAATCGCAGTAGTTCTCCCTTTACTACACTAGCCGATAGAGCAGAACATAGGGTAGCAAGCACAGGAGCCGGGCAACCCAACTATTGACCCAAGACATGATTCGGAGCTGATGCATATAAGGCCAAACTTGCGACGCCGAAGTATGCTATAAAGCTATTCGGACTTGTTGCCAACTCATTTATTCCCATACCGAGCCCCTGGCAAGTTATGCCGAGGTGTATGTGTAAAACAACCATAGGAGCAAAAATTCAGGTCGTGTAGGAAAAAGTGAATACTGAACAATAGTTACTTTTACTGGGAGCTGAGTGATATGCCAATTATTATTATATAGATAAAAAACCGCAACCCTAGCTATTTGACATGCCAGGGGTCGAAGGCTAAGGAAAAAAGGCATTTTATAGGCTCGAAAAAGAGAGCGCGGTCTACAAAAAGTTATTTTGGAACTCCTATCGCACGTTTGCGCCACCTATCCCTGGTTAAGGGACTCCTTGACAGGAATAACCCTTAGGTGATTGTACGAACCCGAACTCTGATGGAGTCCACGAGATGACCTGCCCTTGAGCTACCTGTAGAGAGGATAATAAAAAAAGGAAAGGCAATTAGAAAAATAGGGGGCTATGGTAATACTTGTAGTCCCACCCGTATTGTGCTTCCGCCGATGCACAGGGTATTTTAAGTCCATAATTATGTATGCGCGGTACCCATTTCGAAGGCATATTAGGCGAACGACGGAAGCCGAATTGCAAGTCCAATATGGACATTAGTCGGTCATGTTGAATGGAGACCGGCGGCTTAATGGCCGATGAGGTATGCGGCGTGATAAGGCCGCTGTGCAGTTCGGCTGAGGTAGCCATAGTATAACCTCCTGTACGGAGGGAGTATTTCGTGCGCTCACCTCTAGGGGTGTGTGTTACACATACCATGTTTACTATTTTTACTTCGGGGGGAAACTGCTTCTGATCCCCATTGTTCGGTTGGTGAGTCTCTTCGTCGTCGCTACCGCCGGGCGGCCTTTTCCCCTTGTGTTCGGCATTTAACTTGTCGTCCTGTTTGAAGACCCAACAGCTTATGTTGGTGTGATTAGCTGGTTTATTGGGGTGGCCGTGAATCTGGCAGGGCCTATCCAATATCCTGTCTAGATTGGATGGTTCGTCTCTATTTGTCGTGGATGGCTTTTTCCTTTGGCCGGGTTTGGGGCCGCTGGATCCGGCGTTGACCGTTGTGTCGTGTGCTCCCTCATTACTACTACGACATTTGTTTTTATTACACCGTGGCTTCCCATTTCCGTCCCGAACTTCGGAAGTGCCCGGTTCGCTGGCACTATTGCTTCTACAAGCTAGCCAGCTGTCTTCTCCCACGCAAAAGCGGGTCATCAGGGTCGTAAGGGCTGACATTGTTTTTGGTTTTTCCTGGATGAGGTGGCGGTCAAGCCACTCGTCACGGACACTATGTTTGAAGGCCGCTAGGGCTTCTGCGTTCGGACAGTCTATGATTTGATTCCTTTTAACTAAGAACCTAGTCCAAAGCTTCCTAGTGGACTCTCCGGGCTGCTGGATAATGTGGTTTAGGTCATCGGCATCTGGTGGCCGGACATATGTACCTTGGAAGTTGTCACAGAAGGCATCTTCCAAGTCCTCCCAGCTGCCAATTGAGTTTTCGGGCAAGCTGTTTAGCCAGTACCGAGCTGGTCCTTTGAGTTTTAACGGGAGGTATTTGATGGCATGGAGGTCGTCTCCGCGGGCCATATGTATGTGGAGAAGAAAATTCTCAATCCACACCGTGGGATTTGTTGTTCCATCGTATGATTCAATATTTGTGGGTTTAAACCCTTCCAAGAATTTGTGATCCATGACTTCGTCAGTGAAGCAAAGAGGGTGTGCGGCACCTCTATATCGGGTTGCATCACGATGTAGCTCCGACAGAGTCCGTCGGCGGTTTTCGGCCCGGGCGTGACTAGGTTTGTTGCGTCCGAATAGATAGTCGTCGTCGCGTGTCGGGGTACGTTCTCGCGATCTGTAGATCGATCTGGTATATGCTGCGTTACTGTCCATGTCCTGCTGAAGGTCGTATGTAGCACCCCGAGCTGTGATGTTTCTGTTTTTACATTGCGGTTGGGTGATAACCCACAAGTATAGGGGCTCGCAATAGTTTTCGAGGGTAGAGTATTCAACCCAAATTTATTGATTCGACACAAGGGGAGCCAAAGAATATTCTCAAGTACTAGCAGTTGAGTTGTCAATTCAACCACACCTGGATAACTTACTATCTGCAGGAAAGTGTTTAGTAGCAAAGTAATATGATAGTAGTGGTAACGGTAACAAAAGGTAACGGTAGCAAAAGTAATATTTTTGGTGTTTTGTAGTGATTGTAACAATAGCAACGGGAAAGTAAATAAGCGAAGAACAATATGTGAAAAGCTCGTAGGCATTGGATCGGTGATGGAGAATTATGCTGGATGCGGTTCATCATGTAACAATCATAACATAGGGTGACACGGAACTAGCTCCAATTCATCAATATAATGTAGGCATGTATTCCGAATATAGTCATACGTGCTTATGGAAAAGAACTTGCATGACATCTTTTGTCCTACCCTCCCATGGAAGCGGGGTCCTAATGGAAACTAAGGGATATTAAGGCCTCCTTTTAATAGAGTACCGGAACAAAGCATTAGCACATAGTGAATACATGAACTCCTCAAACTATGGTCATCACCGGGAGTGGTCCCGATTATTGTCACTTCGGGGTTGCCGGATGATAACACATAGTAGGTGACTATAGACTTGCAAGATAGGATCAAGAACACACATATATTCATGAAAACATAATAGGTTCAGATCTGAAATCATGGCACTCGGGCCCTAGTGACAAGCATTAAGCATAGCAAAGTCATAGCAACATCAATCTCAGAACATAGTGGATACTAGGGATCAAACCCTAACAAAACTAACTCGATTACATGATAGATCTCATCCAACCCATCACCGTCCAGTAAGCCTACGATGGAATTACTCACGCACGGTGGTGAGCATCATGAAATTGGTGATGGAGGATGGTTGATGATGACGATGGCGACGAATCCCCTCTCCGGAGCCCCGAACGGACTCCGGATCAGCCCTCCCGAGAGGTTTTAGGGCTTGGCGGCGGCTCCGTATCGTAAAACACGATGAATCCTTCTCTCTGATTTTTCCTCCCCTAAAGCAAATATAGAGTTGGAGTTGAGGTCGGAGGGGCTCCAAGGGGCCCACGAGGTAGGGGCGCACCCTAGGGGGCAGGCACGCCCTCACCCTCATGGACAGGGTGTAGGCCCCCTGGTCTTCATCTTTTGCAAGGATTTTTTATTATTTCCAAATAGACATTCCGTGGAGTTTCAAGTCATTCTGAGAACTTTTGTTTCCACACATAAATAACACCATGGAAAGTGTGCTGAAAACAATGTCAGCCGGGTTAGTTCCATTCAAATCATGCAAGTTAGAGTCCAAAACAAGGGCAAAAGTGTTTGGAAAAGTAGATACGACGGAGACATATCAACTCCCCCAAGCTTAAACCTTTGCTTGTCCTCAAGCAATTTAGTTGACAAACTGAAAGTGATAAAGAAAAACTTTTACGAACTCTGTTTGCTCTTGTTGTTGTAAATATGTAAAGCCAGCATTCAAGTTTTCAGCAAAGATTATGACTAACCACATTTGCAATAACTCTTAGGTATCATGTTTACTCATATCAATAGCATAATCAACTAGCGAGCGATAATAATAAATCTCGGATGACAACACTTTCTCAAAACAATCATCATATGATATAACAAGATGATATCTCGCTAGCCCTTTCTGAGACCGCAAAACATAAATGTAGAGCACCTTTAAAGATCAAGGACTGACTAGACATTGTAATTCATGGTAAAAGAGATCCAATCATAGTCATACCCAATATAAATTAATAGTAATGAATGCAAATGACAGCTGCGCTCTCCAGCTAGTGCTTTTTAATAAGAGGGTGATGACTCAACATAAAAGTAAATAGATAGGCCCTTCGCAGAGGGAAGCAGGGATTTGTAGAGGTGCCAGAGCCCAGTTTTGAAATAGAGATAAATAATATTTTGAGCAGCATACTTTCATTGTCAACATAACAACCAAGAGATGGCGATATCTTCCATGCTACACACATTATAGGCGGTTCCCAAATAGAATGGTAAAGTTTATACTCCCCCTCCACCAACAAGCATCAATCCATGACTTGCTCGAAACAACGAGTGTCTCCAACTAGCAACAGTCCCAGGGGGAGTTTTGTTTGCAATTATTTTGATTTAGTTTGCATAAAGCATGGGACTGGGCATCCCGGTGACCAGCCATTTTCTCGTGAGTGAGGAGCGGAGTCCACTCCTCTTGAGAATAACCCGCCTAGCATGGAAGATACAGACAGCCCTAGTTGATACATGAGCTATTCGAGCATACAAAACAAAATGTTTATTTGAAGGTTTTGAGTTTGTCACATACAAATTTACTTGGAACGGTAGGTAGATACCACATATAGGAAGGTATAATGGACTCATATGGAATAACTTTGGGGTTTAAGGGGTTGGATGCACAAGCAGTATTCCCGCTTAGTACAAGTGAAGGCTAGCAAAAGACTGGGAAGCGACCAACTAGAGAGCGACAACAGTCATGAACATGCATTAAAATTAATAAACATTGAGTGCAAGCATGAGTAGGATATAATCCACCATGAACATAAATATCGTGAAGGCTATGTTGATTTATTTTCAACTACATGTGTGAACATGTGCCAAGTCAAGCCACTTAAATCATTCAAAGGAGGATACTACCTCATCATACCACATCACAACCATTTTAATAGCATGTTGGCACACAAGGTAAACCATTATAACTCATAGCTAATCAAGCATGGCACGAGCAACTATGATCTCTAATTGTCATTGCAAACATGTTTATTCATAATAAGCTGAATCAGGAACGATGAACTCATTATATTTGCAAAAACAAGAGAGGTCGAGTTCATACCAGCTTTTCTCATCTCAGTCAGTCCATCATATATCGTCATAATTGCCTTTCACTTGCACGAACGAACGATGTGAAAATAATAACAGTGCATGTGCACTGGACTAAGCTGGAATCTGTGAGCATTCAATTAACAGGAGAAGACAGGGCAATATGGGCTCTTGGTTAAATCAACAATAATGCATATAAGAGCCACTTCAACAATCTAATCATGGTCTTCTCCTGTCGACCCCCAAAGAAAAGAAAAGAAAAGAAATAAAAACTATTTACACGGGAAAGCTCCCAACAAGCAAAAGAAGAGCGGGAAATCTTTTGGGGTTTTCTTTTTAATTATTACTACTACAACAAGAAAAGTAAACTTAACTAAAAGTTACAACTATTTTTTTGGTTTTTCTTAAGGTTTATTAAACACACAAGAAGAAAGCAAGAAAAAGAAAATAAACTAGCATGGATATTACAGTGAAAGAGTATGAGCACTGACATCTAGCAATGAGTGTGTGAACATGAATGTAATGTCGGTGGGAAATACGTACTCCCCCAAGCTTAGGCTTTTGGCCTAAGTTGGTTCATTGCCACGGATGGCCTGGCAGATATCCATAGTTGTAGCTGGGGTCGTACTGAGATGCGGCAGTTATCGCCTCCTGAGCTACAGCATGGTGGCAAGCTGCCTCCGCCCTCCTCTCATACTCATCTGCCTCCTCTCTAGTAATAGCATATCTTCCTTTTGCCTGATAATCAAAGAAGGCAGGAGCAGGGAGAGTAATACGGACAGCACGATGTTTGTCAAAGATTAAGCGATACCGGAGAGGTGATTCATTCCTCTCGATAAATTGGTGTTGGACCATAGCATTATAGTCTAAATAATTAGGAGGCAACTCAATATCATCCGCACAAACGTCCACACCAAGAAAATCAGCTAAGCGGGTTGCATAAATTCCTCCAAAGAAATCTCCATTAAATCTATTATGATGCAACCTACGTGCAACAATGGCTCCCAAGTTATAAGATTTGTCTCCTAACACAGCACTCCTAAGAACACTGAGGTCAAGGACACACATGTGACATGCTTCATCCTTACCATTTATGCACCTACCTATAAAGAGAGCAAAATAATGTATAGCCGGAAAATTGATGCTCCCTATGGTAGCTTGGGCTATATCTCTAGATCCCCCCACAGTTATACTAGCAAGAAAATCTCTAAATTCAGATTTGCAGGGTTCACCAGCACTACCCCATTGTGGAAGTTTGCAAGCAGAAGTAAAGTCCTCTAAGTCCATGGTATAAGATTTTTCATGAAGATCAAACAGGACAGTTAGAGAATTACGTGAAGATGAAAATTCAAACCTCCTCACAAATGTACTAGTGAGATAGTGGTACTGGGGGCATTTGTCTGCCTCAAAGCTCACAAGATCGGCGTTACGCAAATATGTGTTAAATTCTTCTTTGATTCCTACTCGATCCATAAAATTTTCTGAGGGCCATTCATAAGGCCGCACTGGAGCGTCCCTTGGTGGTTCCTCGTCAGCATCACGCATTGCAAGCCTGGGTCCTTGCTTCCTTGAAGAACCTCCTTCGAACATTTTCCTAAGCATATTTCTTGCTCTGAAAAATTTCTGAAATTTTTAGTAACTTCAAACAAAAGTGAACCAACTCCAACAAAATTGATAGCAACTACCCCTACAAGTGCCTAGAGCCTATATCATGCATTAGAACTATTTGGAACCATATAAATTTGACATGCAAGCTCAAGAACATGGTAACCTAGGCAGCACAAATTTGCAATGAATAAAGCACTAGAAAAAAAACTAATTGGACCAATGGAGGAGTCACATACCAAGGAACAATCTTCCCAAGCAGTTTTGTGAGAGGTGCTTTGAGCAAGGAGATCGAAATCGCAGCAAAATGAGCTAGATCTCGTGCTTGAGCTGGATATTGGTGTTTGTGGGACGAAGAAGGAGTGTATGGGTGCAGGAATAAGTGGAGGAGGGCCACCGTGGGCCCACGAGGCAGGGGCGCGCCCTGGGGGGTAGGGCGCGCCCCTGACCCTCGTGGCCAGGTGCCAGCTCCTCCTGATGTGTTCTCAGTGCCAAAAATTCTCAAATATTCTAGAAAAAATCATACTCCATTTTCAGGGCATTTGGAGAACTTTTATTTTTGGGGTATTTTTATATTGCACGGATAACTCAGAAAACAGACAGGAAAAATGCTATTTTTACTTTATTTCAACTAAATAACAGAAAGTAGAGAGAGGGTACAGAAGGTTGTGCCTTCTAGTTTCATCCATCTCATGCTCATCAAAAACGAATCCACTCACAAGGTTGATCAGGTCTTGTTAACAAACTCATTCCGAATAACATGGAACCGGAGAAATTTCGAATAACACTATGTTACCTCAACGGGGATATGCACATCCCCAATAATAAGAATATCATATTTCTTCTTGACAATAGGAAGAGGAAATTCAAAACCTCCAAAAATAATCGATGGAATTTTCCAATAGAATTGATACTGTGGACTTAAGATTGTTTCCTCGGAAAGTGGACCGTATGCTCATTACCATTAACATGAAAAGTGACATTGCCTTTGTTGCAATCAATAACAGCCCCTATAGTATTCAAAAAAGGTCTTCCAAGATAATAGACATACTATCGTCCTCGGGAATATCAAGAATAACAAAGTCCGTTAAAATAGTAACGTTTGCAACCACAACAGGCACATCCTCACAAATACCAACAGGTATAGCAGTTGATTTATCATCCATTTGCAAAGATATTTCAGTAGGTGTCAACTTATTCAAATCAAGTCTACGATATAAAGAGAGAGGCATAACACTAACACCGGCTCCAAGATCACATAAAGCAGTTTTAACATAGTTTCTTTTAATGGAGCATGGTATAGTAGGTACTCCTGGATCTCCAAGTTTCTTTGGTATTCCACCTTTAAAAGTATAATTAGCAAGCATGGTGGAAATTTCAGCTTCCGGTATCTTTCTTTTATTTGTGACAATTTCTTTCATATACTTAGCATAAGGATTCATTTTGAGCATATCAGTCAATCACATACACAAAAAGATAGGTCTAATCATTTCAGCAAAGCACTCAAAATCCTCATCATCCTTTTTCTTGGATGGTTTGGGAGGAAAAGGCATGGGTTTCTGAACCCATGGTTCTCTTTCTTTACCATGTTTCCTAGCAACAAAGTCTCTCTTATCATAACATTGATTCTTTGATTGTGGGTTATCAAGATCAACAGCAGGTTCAATTTCTACATCATTATCATTACTAGGTTGAGCATTGTCGGTGTCAAAACCGGCGGATCTCGGGTAGGGGGTCCTGAACTGTGGGTCTAGGCCGGATGGTAACAGGAGACAGGGGACACTTTGTTTTACCCAGGTTCGGGCCCTCTCGATGGAGGTAAAACCCTACTCCTGCTTGATTAATATTGATGATATGGGTAGTACAAGAGTAGATCTACCACGAGATCAAGGAAGCTAAACCCTAGAAGCTAGCCTATGGTTTGATTGTTGTGTATGGAGTTGATTCTGTCCTACGGACTACAACCCTCCGGTTTATATAGACACCGGATAGGGTTAGGGTTACACAGAGTCGGTTACAATGGTAGGAGATCTTTGAATATCGCATCGCCAAGCTTGCCTTCCACGCCAAGGAAAGTCCCATCCGGACACGGGACAAAGTCTTCAATCTTGTATCTTCATAGTCCAGGAGTCCGGCTGAAGGTATAGTCCGGCTATCCGAACAACCCCTAATCCAGGACTCCCTCAGTAGCCCCTGAACCAGGCTTCAATGATGACGAGTCCGGCGGGCAAATTGTCTTCGACATTGCAAGGCGGGTTCCTCCTCCAAGTCCTTCATAGAAGATTGTAATCACCAAGAGTAGTCTCCGGCTCTGTAAAATAAGTTTCCACATATTGCCATAGAGAGAATAATATTAACACAAATCAAATCTGCTGACGTATTCTGCAGTGCGCCATCACACTACAGCCAAGTCCTTTACTCGAATCGTTTTTACTTTTCCACCTCAGCATGTTTTGCGAGGCGGTTTCCTTGGCACGTCTTGTCGAAGCAGAGATCGTGTACCCTTTTTACGGGATTCTCATCAATATGGACGTGGGTAACCCAACCGCGCCATTTATCACGGCGTTCGGGAGGCAAGTGAGTTTTATTAGGCAGGTGGGGACGCATAACCGCATCCGCCTATATAAGGGGATAAGGATCCACCCTATTTACCTACGCCTTCTTCCTCCTTTGCCTGCCCATCTCTCGCGCACCCGAGCTCCAGCGCCCAAGCCCGCACTTCCCACCTCAACCTTCTCCAGCAATGTCCAGAGCGGGAGGCAAATGGATGGTCTCCACCGTTACGGAGGGCAAAATCAAGAAGCTAAGGAAGGTCGGGTATCTGTCCAAGGACATCGCGCACCGGCTTCCCGATGAGGGGCAGCTTATCCCCACCCCAAGGCCCCATGAGAGGGTGGTATTTCTCCTCCACTTCCTCCGCGGACTGGGTTTTCCACTCCACCCATTTGTCCGGGGGCTCATGTTCTACTACGGCCTGGATTTCCACGACCTGGCTCCGAACTTCATCCTCAACATCTCGGCGTTTATCGTCGTGTGCGAGGCCTTTCTCCGCGTCCGCCCCCATTTCGGCCTCTGGCTCAAGACTTTCAATGTCAAGCCCAAGGTTGTGAGCGGCAGCCAGGCGGAGTGCGGAGGCGCCATGGCGGGCAAGATGGCCAATGACCTATGGTTCGAGGGCTCTTTCATGGAGACCCTAAAGGGATGGGAATCCGGGTGGTTTTATATCACCGAGCCACGTGATCTGGAATGGACCGCGGTCCCTGAGTTCCGATCCGGACCCCCCACGCGGCTTGTGTCCTGGAAAGAGACGGGCCTATCGTGGGGCGACGAGGAAGAGGTAGCCGGATTGCAAACATGCATCCGGTCCCTGGTGAACAAGCCAGTCCAGCTAGTTAATATAATCCAGGTTATGCTCGTCCGCCGGATCCTGTCGTGCCAACAACAGGATTTCAATCTGTGGGAGTTCGACCCAGTGCAGCATCAAACCCTCAGCGGGCTCTTCGACACAACGTACGAGGACGCCTGGAAGATGCTATTCAAGGGCGTCGAGGCTCCCGCATCCGCTTCCGAGGACCGCGGATACAGCTTGCAGCATCACGCTAGCAAGGTATGCCATCTACACCTTTTACAGGATGTTTAAGCTTTTTCATAGTTTGACTCTATGCGGGATCTAAACTCCCTTACCTTTGACAGGCTTGGCGGGCGGTAGCCGAACCAATTAACTGGCTGGCTCCACTGCCCGAAGACCCAGCCCCAGCTTTCCTAGTGAAGCTGCTGGCTCCGGCGCCTTATGTGGTGCCGGAAAAGAAGGCCAAGAAGAAGAAGGCCACGGGGACTCGAAAGAGTACCCGTAATGTGGTGCTGTCGGACTCGTCATCTGACGAGTCTGAGATGCCCTCTTCCCGTGAAAACGAGGAAGAGGAAGAAGAAACCTCTCCCCCTCCAGCGGGGGGAGGAAAGAAAAGGAAGGCTGCCCCAGAGGGGGGGCGAAGGGTCCAAGAAGAGGAAAATCCCTCCGCCGAACTGCGCCCCCGACGCCGACGAGGGAGAAGAGGAGTGGCCGGACAGGGCCAGGCGTCCGGCAAAATCATAAGTGTTCAAATACCAGAGTAAATCATGATATTCCTTATGTTGCACAACTTTCCTTAATGTCGAATATAATTATGCAGTCCGCCCCAGGCCAAACTCAACGAGTCATCGAGCAGCTCCCTGGATTCATCGGACGTGAACTCCGTTCCGCCTGCTGTCTCCCCCCGCACTGCAGATGATGCCGAAGTGGCGTCGCGACGAGCTCCGGGGCAGGAGGAGGAGGTGGTCCTGGAGGAGCCGCAAGGAGACCTCCCGGACCCCAGGAGTGAAGGGGACAAGACCCCCTAGGGCTCCAAGTCCGGCTTTAAGCCGGACACCGTGCCGGAATGTTCAACGATTCCGGACCGCGGCAGGTGAACTCCTTCGAAGAGGAGCCAGCCTTCTGAGCTGGCAGCCCCCGTCCAACCAGAGGTGCCGGACAATCTGCTGGAGGTGCTTGAAGGCGCCTCCATCGACGAGGAGCACCGTACTATTATGAGTACGATGATCCAAAAGGTTCCGTCCGCCAAGAGCGGGCTGAGTGAAGCTTGTGCTAGCCTCCTAACAGGCTTCGAGGTAAGCAAAAAATATGTAAAAATATTACCGCGTAGACAGTAGCCCCTGATGCTCTGTTTGGCGTTCGGAAAGAAAAGCCGAATAGAGGATCTATTAAATTTCGAGGAGTCTAACAATAAAAAGTCAATATGCGTATGCAGGCTTCACTGCTAGCCACCGCCGCACTGACTGCGGAGGTGGGTACCCTGAAGCAGGGGCTCGAGCGGTCCGAGCAAGTGCTCGGCCTTGCCAAGCGGCAGCTCGAGGAGAAAGAAGGTAAGAAATACCTTATAAAAAGGGTGCCTATAGAGAGGCGTGATTGCAAAAAAATAACAGGATTGTACTGCTTATTGTAGGGGCCACGACTTAGGTGGCGACCCTCAAGCAGGCGCTGTCCGAGGCCGAAAAGAAAACAGCCGCGGAGCGCACCGAGCGGGAGAAACTTGGGACTCAGGTCGGCGAGCTGTAGCAGGAGCTTCAGGCTCTCATGAAAAAACATGAGAGTTTGGAGCTTGAGTCAAAGACCCAAGCGTCCGAGCTCGCGACGGCCCTTGAGACTGCCAAGTCCGCCAAGGCCGAAGCCAAAAAGGCCCTCCAAGAGTTGGAGGAGGTGAAAAAGATAGCAGTGGGTAAGGCATTCTTTATGCAAAGCAGAAATATAAAAGTAAACTACTTGTTACTTACCCGAATCCGGAGTTCTCCAGGGGCATTCGCAGATCTTCCCCGCAGTGTATCCGATGCCGTCGCATTCTACCGAGCTGAAGAGGGCAGCTCGACGGAGAAGGTGTTCTTGTCTCAATATGCTGAGGCCGGACACCCTGTGCCATTGAGCGACCAACTGAAACAGCTGGTCGAACTCCACAAGGCGGCCGAACAGGCCATGAAGGGCTTCATAGTTCAGCTGTGGCCCGGAGAGGCCCTGCCTGGGAGCTACTTCGGGCTGGTGCGGCGGCTGGTGGAGGCTTGTCCAAGGCTCGAGGTCATCAAGCGCTCCGTCTGCATTGAAGGTGCCCGTAGGGCCCTTGCCCGTGTAAAGGTGCACTGGGGTAAGCTAGACGGTGAGAAGCTTGTGAAGGACGGGCCGCCGCCGGGGAAGGAGCATCGCAAGCCCGAGAACTACTACAAGTATTTTCTTGCGGGTGCCTGCCTTGTGGCAGATGAATGTACTAAGGATGTAATTTTTGAATAAACTCGCTCGTTTTTATCTTGTGTGCTGAAAACTTGTTCATAGGCGCTTAAGCAATGCTTGTTGAATTTAAAATATTATTTTCTGTGCGGCCGTTTATCAAAGAATTGAGGGATGGCCAGTCGTCGGCTTCTGCCCCCATGCCACTAGTGCTGGGGTGTTCGGGGATAAACCTGAGCACTCTTTTTCCCATAGTTGGGTCCTTCGAGGGAGGCGCTCAGCACAACGAACCAGGCAATCAGACTATAATGCTTGAACACTCTCACTTAGCCATAGAACTTTATCATTTTAAATTTCGGCGAAGCCCCTAGTTCGGGAGACCGAGTTCGGGGCGCTATCCACGCCTTGGCTGGGGTCATCCAGCTCCTCGCTCAAAGCGGCATAAGCCTTTAGGGACTCGAAAAACCTCTCGAATAGCGACCGGTCTCTCGCCTCATCATGACAGTCAGTTTTAGCTTTCTCCACTGAGGTGCTTAACCCAGCTCAACCGGGGCACAATCGCAGTGGTTCTCCTAGTGCTACCTTAGCCGATATAGCGGAACGTAAGGCACCAAAACATAGGAGCCGGGCAAACCCAACTATTGACCCAAATCATGATTCGGAGCCGATGCATATAGTGCTATAAGTTCGGGGTGCCGCACTTGTGAAAGTGTACGAACTTCTCACGCCATATTTAAAGGGTACTGAAGCCCCTGGCGTACTTGCCGTACCATGGTGTACGGGTGCAACATGTCATTAATGAACATATATATAAAAAGAGTAATGCAAAAGATAGACAAAAAGCTAAGCATTGTTTATGGAGAGGCTGTTTATCAAAGCTGAACGATACAAATAGTGCGGTAAGCAAAAGATATTGGACTACTCAGTATGTCCTGACCAGGGAAAGGTCGCGGAATTTTATTTAAAACAGGTATACCGCTCGTAACAGAGACCGCCTGGGAGTTCCATAATGCGGCATGGCTTGTCTGCTTCCCTGGATCTTGCATCGTTTGTGCGGCAGTCAAATTGCCAAACAGGTCGTCCGAAGTATGGAGTCCTGAAAGTAAGAAAAGAAAAAGAATCCGGCAGCCCCTGGTACATTTTAAGCCATATTTTGGGCGTGTCGTTATTATGCCCCCTTCCCCTGTGCCCATGGTATTTCAAGGGCCTAGTTATGTACGCGAGGTACTGGTTTTGCTATGTCGCGAAAGCTGGGGTTGGGGCCGTATTGCTACGCTTGCTCAGAGTGTGCCAGGTGGTCCTGCTGTAGGTTACTCCGGGCGCGCTTGGGAGTGTCTGGCTTTTTAATGGCCGGACTGGAGAATTGCCTAAGAAGGCTACTTTGTACCTCCGCTGCGAGAGCCGCCGTATGCTCCTCCGTACGTAGGGAGCGTTCGGTGTTTCCGTTGACCGTGATTACTCCTCGAGGGCCTGGCATCTTGAGTTTGAGGTATGCGTAGTGCGGCACTGCATTGAATTTTGCGAATGCGGTTCGTCCGAGCAGGGCATGACAGCCACTGCGAAACGGGACTATATCGAAGATTAACTCTTCGCTTCGGAAATTATCCGGGGATCCGAAGACCACGTCAAGTGTTAGTGAGCCTGTACAGTTGGCTTCTACACCTGGTATAATGCCTTTAAAGGTCATTCTTGTGGCTTTGATCCTTGAGGGATCTATGCCCATTTTCCGCACTGTGTCCTGATAAAGCAGGTTCAGGCTACTGCCGCCGTCCATGAGGACTCTTGTGAGGTGAAATCCGTCGATGATTGGGTCGAGAACCAATGCGGCGAAGCCGCAATGACGGATGCTAGTGGGATGGTCCCTTCGATCAAAGGTGATCGGGCAGGAGGACCATGGGTTGAACTTTGGGGCGACTGGCTCCATCGCGTATACGTCCCGCAGTGCACGCTTCCGCTCCCGCTTGGGAATGTGGGTTGCGTATATCATGTTCACCGTCCGCACTTGTGGGGGAAAGCCCTTCTGTCCATTGTTGTTCGGCGGCTTGGGCTCCTTGTCGTCATTGTGCAGCCCCTTGTCTATATTTTCGGCTCTTAATTTGCCTGCCTGCTTGAACACCCAACAATCCCTGTTAGTGTGATTGGCTGGCTTTTCGGGGGTGCCATGTATCTGGCACAAGCGATCGAGTATTCGGTCCAAACTGGACGGGCCCTAAGACATTGTGGATTGCCGGTGAACGAAGTCTGTGATTTGGGAGTCTACCTTGAAGACTTACCAGAGTGATTGGGCGAGGTCTGTGTGACCTTAGCTCAAGGGGAATATGATAAGGACTGGGTGTCCTGAGCTGCGTGTTCGGGACTGGGTGTCCGGGACTGTGTGTCCTAAGGTTTAAATACCTAGCCGCCCTAACCAGACGTACAGTTGTCACAACAACTGGAACTGGTCCAACAAATCATTGTCTTCAGCGAGTCACTGGTTTCATCTTCCCTTCCCTTTACTTACTGTTACTCCTTGTGAAGTCATTGTATGTTCGCACTATCTTTTGTCTTCACTGAGTGACTGCATGTTCTGTGTGGCTTCACAATATCTTCCTACCTGATCCTTACTACATTGCTGCTATTAGTCATTGTGCTTTCACTCTATTGAATACTTGACTATGGCTTGCCTAGTGTAGTCTACCTTCCGCTACAGGGTAATAGGTTTATTTCTATCGTTTGTCTTCATAACTTCCACATTTTGAAGACTTTCATAAAAATCGCCTATTCACCCCCCCCCTCTAGTCGATATAACGCACTTTCAATTGGTATCAGAGCAAGGTGCTCCCTTGTTCTGTGTGATTTGGTTTAACCACCTGGAGTTTTAGCTATGTCCACTGCAGGGATAATTAAAGTCTCCGCTGCGTGCCCCGTCTTCGATGGAACTGAATATCCCTACTGGAAGAATAAGATGTGCATGCATCTTGAAGCCATTGACGTCGACCTATGGTATGTCATCAAGAACGGTGTTCCCAAGGCTGGAGAAGGTGTCACTGCTGCTGATGTCAAGAAGTTCGTTCAACTGGACTCTACTACCAAGAATATCATCTGTGGTCATCTGACCAAAGGACAATATGGCCGTGTGAGTGCTTTGGAAACATCTAAGCTGGTCTGGGACTGGCTCTCCAAGGTCAATGAAGGCGTCTCAACCCAGAGAGATCATAGAACCAGTGTCCTTCGCAACCTCTTCAACCGCTTCAAGCAAAATGACAATGAGAATGTCCAGCTCACATTTGACCGACTCACCGACATCACAAATGAGCTTCAAGCCCTCGGCGCTACTGAGATCACCAAACATAAAGTCGTCAAGACACTACTGAGATCACTTGATAGTTCGTTTGACACCCTAGCCCTGATGATTCAAGAACGTCCTGATTTCAAGACAATCGATCCGTCTGGCATACTTGAGAGGCTCAACACACATGAGTTTTAGCTTTCTGAGAAAAGAGATATCTACGGTCCAAACTATGGGCGAACTCGTGCCTTGAAGGCAAAAGCTGTCTCCTCATCTGAAGAAGAATCTGACAGCAGTTCGGATGATCCTGAAGACATTGGAAGGGAACTTGCTATGCTTGTGAATAAGTTCCAAAAATTCACCAAGAAGAAAGGTTTCAAAAAGTCTTCCCGATCAAGCTCAAGGAATGATGAAGCTTCTGCTCACGACTACAAGAAGAAAACATGTCACAAGTGCAAGAAACCTGGCCACTTCATCTCTGAGTGTCCATAGTGGGACAATGAGAACAAAAAGAAGAATAAGAGCAAGGAATATGACTCTGACGACAAGAAGAAGAAGAAATACTCAAAGTCTTCTTCCAAGTCTTCCTCAAAGTCTTCATCACACAAGAAGAGCTCATCTGGCAAGGCACGTGCGTTTGTTGGCAAGGAAATGGATTCAGAGGAGGAGTCCGCTTCTGAGGAGGCAGAGGTGGAGTCTGAGGAGGAGTCCGATTCAGGCGTCGCAAGTCTGGCTACAGCATACGTTGCCAAGTCCATCTTCAACACTGAAGACAATGACTTCATCACCGACACCGATGCAAATGACAAGGACTACTCCGCTTCTACCTACTGCTTCATGGCACGCGGTGCCAAGGTAAACACACGCACAACTCACTATGAAACATCTAGTGACGATGACTCTGATTGTGGTTCAAAACCCAGCTACAAAACACTTGCTAAAATTGCAACTGAACAACAGAAAGCTATTGAACATATTCAAAAACTATTAGACAGAAGCGATGATCTGTTAGGTGCTGAAATGACTCGATCTGAATCCTTAATTGAAGACATAAAAAATCTTCACGTTAAGTATGAGGAACTTGAAAGTCGTCATGAAACTCTCTCAACAACTCATGAAAAGCTTTCCTATGATTATCTTCAAAGGAAGCAAGATCTTGAGAAATTGAGAGCGGCTCATGAAGATCTTCAAAAGGAAAATGAGTCACTTCACGCCGAACAGATCAGCTCCGCTCAGGAAGGATTTGAACCACTTAAATGCATTGAGTGTGATAATGCTACTACTGTTGCTGAATGTTCTACTGCTGCTACTGTTGCAATATCTTCAACTGTTGATGTGGTAACTAACCCCTCTGCTGAGGATTCCACTGCTATTGCTGATGAGAATGCTAGGTTGAAGACATTGCTTGAAACAGGGATGTACAAAAGTCTTAAAGGGCATCAGACACTATGTGATGTCCTCAAAAAGCAGATTTTTGAACCGAAACCCGAGGAAAGAGGGTGTTGGGTTCGTAAGAAAAATGAATGCTGATGGCTCTTACTGGAAACCTGAGCAGTACCCCAAAACCACATGGGATGCTGCAAAGGAATTTTCAGCAGATCCATCCACTCTATCTGGGTTCACTTGTGCTAACCCCATTGTCATTGATGAATCCTTTGATGCAAACTATAAACTATTTAAGAATCAGAATGGTGAAGTGTTTGCCAGGTACATTGGTACTAACTGCAGGAATGGACCGCCTATGAATAAGATCTGGGTTCCGAAAAGGTGTCTGGAGAATCTTCTTGTGAATGTCATGATGACACCTCACGTGAAGAAGACAAACCTCAGACCAAAGGCTTCATACAGTCCAAAGGCTTCATACAGACAGAGGACTCACCTGAGTCGCACTAACGCAAATGTTTTGCAGGGAAACCATACTCAGGCATATAAATATGAGAGCGGTTCATCAAACCGCCATGTTCATAAGACCAAGAACTATTCTGCTTATTCTTATGAGTACTATTGTCCGCCTGCAAGACTGTTTGCTAGGGCTCCAAAGCCAAAGTTCTCAGATGCTGCACTTAGACTTATTACTTCTAAGCCACCCTTGAAGATGTGGGTGGCTAAGAAACCTTAACTCTCTTTTGCAGGGAAAGGTCTCCAGCAGAAAACCAAAATCGTCTGACGCTATTGCTGGGGACCTTAAACATCTTGTAGGGCGCAAGATCAAATGCCCGAATGGTCTTACTATGTACTTCGTTCCTGAATCGCTTGCTACTCTCCCTATTAGTCCTAATCTGGATCTAAGCTTTCATAACCCACTGGTTCGTCAAATGGTTTTGCTTCACAATGCTCTTCGTGAAGCCTATCCCCCTAACTGCACTGTAGGGTACGACACCAGCGTCTTCAGAATGGATTATTGATAGTGGGTGTACAAATCACATGACTGGCAAAAGAGGCCTTCTTATGGACTCAACCTTACGTCCATTCGACAAGAGCCACATCACATTTGCTGAGACTGGTAAAATAAGGTATTGGGTCTAGGTAGAGTTGCAATCTCAAGGGATAAACACATGGATAAAGTCATGCTTGTTGAATCCATTGACTTCAACTTAATGTCTGTCTCAATGCTTTGCGATTTAAACATGATCGTAATATTTGGAAAATATCGTTGCCTTGTTCTAATGGAATCTGACAAGTCTCTAGTATTTGAAGGGTATCGAAAAGATGATTTTTACATGGTAGATTTCTCAGCAGGACCACAGCCTGCCATATGTCTTCTAGTAAAAGCTTCAGAATGCTGGCTCTGGCATCGGAGGCTTGGGAATGCTGGCATGAGGAACCTCCACACCCTGGCAAAGAAGAAGCATGTCATAGGCATCGAGGGCGTCAAGTTCAAGAAAGATCACTTATGCGGTGCCTGTGAGGCAGGAAAGATGACGAGGGCCAAACATCCCTCGAAGACAATCATGACCACTACTCGACCCTTCGAACTGCTTCACATGGATCTTTTTGGTCCCACTCATTACTCAACTCTTACTACTACTGCTTGTCTCTATGGCTTTGTCATTGTTGATGATTATTCTAGATATACTTGGGTGCACATAATCCTTTACAAGACTGAAGTGCAGGATGTCTTCAGACGCTTCGCCAATCGAGCAATGAACAACTATGGCGCCAAGATAAAGCATATCAGAAGTGACAATGGCACTGAATTCAAGAACACTAGCCTTGATACATATCTTGATACCTTGGGCATCACACATGAATTCTCAGCCCTGAAAGTGCAACTATCCCTAGGTGGTTTTGGTAATTTATAACAACATATAGCTCATTGAGCTAATGCTATTCCAAGATGATTATTTCAGGAAAGCTCAATGACTGGCATGGCATGGATGGTGAAAGTGGAACCCTCAAAATGCTAAGGATAAAGGATTGGCTCAAGCTCAAAAGCTCAAGACTCTTCATTTTATATTTTAGTGATCCAAGATCACATTGAGTCTTTAGGAAAAGCCAATACTATCAAGGAGGGATGAGGTGTTGCTTAATGAGCCTCTTGCTTCATGTGCTTAGTGATATGCTCCAAAACCCTCAACTACTTTCCCATATCCACATATGACCTAAACCCTAAGCCAAACTCGGTCCTACCGATTCTTCCTATCCGGCGCCACCGAGTTTCACTTGTCATAAGCCACTGCCAAACCCTAGCAATTCGGTTCTACCGATAGGGATCTCGGTCTCACCGAGATGGGATTGCAAACTCTCTGTTTCCCTTTCGTAACTTTTCGGTCTCACCGAAAGAGCGAATCGGTCCCACCGAGATTGCAATGTAAATTCAGTGTTTCCTTTTTGTAACTTTTCGGTCTCACCGAAAGAGCAAATCGGTCCCACCGAGTTTGCCTGACCAACTCTCTGGTTAGCTAATTACCAAATTCGGTCCCACCGAGTTTGTGTAATCGGTCTCACCGAGATTACGTTATGCCCAAACCCTAACCATATCGGTCCTACCGAGTTGCATGTCAGTCCCACCGAAAATCTCTAACGGTCACTAGGTTTACATTTTCGGTCCGACCGAGTTTGTTGATTCGGTCCCACCGAGATTGGAAAACTGTGTGTAACGGTTGGATTTTGTGTGGAGGCTATATATACCCCTCCACCTCCTCTTCATTCGTGGAGAGAGCCATCAGAACACATACACAATTCCAACTCATATGTTCTGAGAGAGAACCACCTACTCATGTGTTGAGACCAAGATATTCCATTCCTACCATATGAATCTTGATCTCTAGCCTTCCCAAGTTGCTTTCCACTCAAATCTTCTTTCCACCAAATCCAAATCCTATGAGAGAGAGTTGAGTGTTGGGGAGACTATCATTTGAAGCACAAGAGCAAGGAGTTCATTACCTACACACCATTTGTTACTTCTTGGAGAGTGGTGTCTCCTAGATTGGCTAGGTGTCACTTGGGAGCCTCCGACAAGATTGTGGAGTTGAACCAAGGAGTTTGTAAGGGCAAGGAGATCGCCTACTTCGTGAAGATCTACCGCTAGTGAGGCAAGTCCTGTGTGGGCGATGGCCATGGTGGGATAGACAAGGTTGCTTCTTCGTGGACCCTTTGTGGGTGGTTGCTTCTTCGTGGACCCTTCGTGGGTGGAGCCCTGTGTGGACTCGCGCAACCGTTACCCTTTGTGGGTGGAGCCCTCCGTGGACTCTCGCAACCGTTACCCTTTGTGGGTTGAAGTCTCCATCAACGTGGATGTAGGATAGCACCACCTATCCGAACCACGGGAAAAACATCCGTGTCTCCAATTGCGTTTGAATTCTCCAAACCCTTCCCTTTACATTCTTGCAAGTTGCATGCTTTACTTTCCGCTGCCAATATACTCTTTGCATGCTTGCTTGAATTGTGTGATGATTGCTTGACTTGTCCTACAATAGCTAAAATCTGCCAAGAACTAAAATTGGGAAAAGGTTAAGTTTTTATTTGGTCAAGTAGTCTAATCACCCCCCCTCTAGACATACTTTCGATCCTACAAGTGGTATCAGAGCTTTGGTCTCCATTTGCTTTGATCTCCATAGCTTTTGGTGGTCATAGCCTTGGTTTCACAACCTAGGAGAGTATGGCGTCTAGCGAGGGAAATTATCACCGTAGAGGTCCTTACTTTGATGGTACTAATTTTGCTAGTTGGAAGCATAAAATGAAAATGCATATTCTTGGACATAACCCCGCCGTTTGGGCTATTGTGTGTGTTGGTTTGCAAGGTGACTTCTTTGATGGGAAAGAACCAAACCGTGAAGCTACCGCGGATGAGTTGAAGATGTTGCAATACAATGCTCAAGCTTGTGATATTCTCTTCAACGGATTGTGCCCCGAAGAATTCAACAAAATCAGCCGTCTTGAGAATGCAAAGGAAATTTGGGACACTTTGATTGATATGCACGAAGGTACCGACTCCGTCAAGGAATCCAAGTTGGATGTGCTTCAAAGTCAACTTGACAAGTTCAAAATGAAGGATGGTGAAGGTGTCGCTGAAATGTACTCTAGGCTTGCTCTCATCACAAATGAGATTGCCGGCTTAGGAAGTGAAGAGATGACCGATAGATTCATCATCAAGAAGATTCTAAGAGCCTTGGATGGAAAATATGATACCGTGTGCACATTGATCCAAATGATGCCCAATTACAAAGATCTCAAGCCAACGGAGGTGATTGGAAGAATTGTTGCTCATGAGATGTCACTTAAGGATAAAGAGGAACTTCACAACAAATCAAGTGGTGCCTACAAAGCCTCATGTGAAGCCCCTACATCATCAAGTGAGAAACAAACTTCAATGAAGAATTGAGCTTAATGGTGAAGAACTTCAACAAGTTCTACAAGAGTAGAAGCAAAGATAGAAGCTTCAAGTCAAGGTCCTACAATGACAAAAGATCTTCTAGTCGAGAGCGAAACTGCTACAGTTGTGGAAGACCCGGACACTATTCCAATGAGTGTACGGCTCCCTACAAGAGAAGAGAAGATTCTCCAAAAAGAAGAAGCAAAGAATCACCACCAAGAGAGAGAAGGAGTAGAGATGATCGTTATGAACGAAGATACTCACGGAGAAGCAAGGATTCGGAAAGGAAGGAAAAATCATCAAGGAGCTACACAAGACGAAGACATCAAGCTCATGTTGGTGAATGGGTATCCGGCTCCGACTCCGACAGCCACTCCGAGAGAAGTTATCACTCCGACTCCGAAGATACTCAAGATGAAGGTGTTGCCGGTCTAGCACTTGTGTCAACCAACTCCTACGACATATTTGACTCACCAAATGAAGGAATTGGAAGATGCTTCATGGCCAAAGGTCCTAAGGTAACACACCCCGAGTATGTTGATTTCAATAGTGATGAAGATGACTTGTTAGGTGATGATTTGCTTGTTGACAACTCTAGTGATGAATACTATGATGAAACGTCAATTAATCATGCTAATCAAGATAAAACGAATGACAATGATAAGGAGAAGATTGAGGCTCTAACTAAAGAACTAAACACTCTTAAGTTAGCTCATGAAACTATCTTCGAAGATCATCGAGAACTTTTAAGAGCTCATGAGAAATTACGCTTTGAAAAGCTCAATCTTGAGCAAGAGCATGAGTTCTTAAAAGCAATCAATGATGATCTCCGCAAGAAAAGTTCTTCTTACATTGCCAAGCGTTTACTCTTATCCACTTACATGCCTCAAGTCAAGTCTAGTAACAAGAACAAGAAAGATTCTTCCTCTAGTAGTAACAATGATCATGCTAAATCCAATATTGTTGCTTCTAGTAGTTCTCTTGATTCCACTAATGATTCTCTTAGCCAAGTTACACTTGAGCAAGAAAATAGCTTATTGAAGGGAATTATAGAGAAAGGAGTGTACAAAAGCCTTGCCGGGAGTAAGCAATTCGAGGAAATTGTGCGCAAGCAAGGAATGCACCGGAAGAATCAAGGTGTTGGTTTTGAACGAAAGTTCAATGCCAATGGAGTTGAGTGGGAAGAAGATCAATACCCCAAGACAAAGTTTGTTCCTCAACAAGAGAAGTATGATACTTCTTTCAAGGGGACACAAGCTCAAGATGATCTTCCACCACAAGACTACAAGCAAAAAGGCAAGGACAAGCTTCAAGAGGAAATTGATGCATTTGAAGAAGCTCCTAAGACCTTAGTCAAGTGGATTCCCAAGACTACTTCAAGTTCCACTTCATCAAGTACGACTACAACTCCAAGGATTCCCATCAAGATGGTGTGGATCCAAAAGAAGAAGAACTAGAGAGTTCTTGAGGGTGACTCCGCCAACATACTTCACTCTTATCATTTTGGCAAGAACAAGTGCAATCAACTTCCACATCTTGCACTAGTTCAAGGAGTCACAAACCCTCTTGTTGGTAAGACAAGGGACAAGGTAACCTAAAAGTTTTCATGGACATCATCTTGTGTGTGCATCACTCTATGTCTATGGATATCCTTGTTTGTTCCTTGTGGGACTAACCCATGTAGGTATTGAAAGTGCAATTCACTCAAATGGATAGCTCCAAGTGATCTACATCAACATTGAGCATCCACATCTTCAACATCTACATGAAGTCATCATCGACAAAACCCGAGGTTAGTTCATCCCTCTAAGGGGGGATATCACATCTAGGGGGAGCTTTACTCTAAGACTTGAGCTAAAGCAACTCTAAAGATGTGAACACAACAATGCTTTATGTAAAAGTGGTAACCCCACTTGAGCTTAAACGATGAGTATGACCTATGATCAAGTGTTCTCACTTGACTCCTAAGTCAATATACTCATATATAGATGACCTTGTCATCGCAAATTGCTTGATAGATGCTAGAATTGGTTGTGCATGCCTTGTCACATATTTCATTTGCCATCTTATTGTGTGAGCATGCTGGTTGCATATTTTACTCATTCGAGGACATCCACTTGTTGTTTTGATTGTTTGGTTTTATTTCCTTTTGCCAAGTGGATGGACAAGAATGCCTAAGAACCTCCTCTAGCTATCTATGCTTTTCTCGTCTCAAACTCTATTCATGCTGCATCACAAAATTTGATCAAGTCAGATTCGAACCACTCTGTGTGAGGAGCGCTCGGAGTCCCCGATTCGTCATAGACTTAAACTTCCAAAACCTCTTTATGATTCTCGGTCTGACCGATACCCCACTTTCGGTCCTACCGAGATCATTAAGTTGATCTAGGTTTTCGATCTCGGTGCAACCGATTTGAACATTTCGGTCACACCGAGTTTCAGTAACTGCTTGCAGTTATGAATCTCGGTGCCACCGAGTTGTTCCACTCGGTCACACCGACAGGGTCGGGCTATATATAGTCACGGGCAAAAATTTGGAAATTTCTCCGAACCCCTTCGCCCGCGCGATAGCCTGCTCTGCCAACGTGGTCTCCGGATCGTCTCCTCGCCGCCAGCCGCCTCCAGTCGCTGGTCTCCGTCGCCGTCAACGGGAATTCTACCCCGCCGTTGCCGCCGTAGCGAGTCTCCGCCGAACTAGGGTATGGACTCGATCTTTGTGCTATTCTCCAATCTGATTCCTAGCACATTGTGATCATCATGATTCTTGCCACGATTGAAACACTCCTATCCAGTCAATGCGCTCGTAGATTAGGTTTGATTCGAAAATTTTAGGGTTAGGTTTCCGCCGAAACCATCTCGGACCCACCGAGTTGAAAAACTCGGTCCCACCGATTTGGCTTATGCCATTGCACAAGTGAGACTCGGTCTGACCGAGAATTACTTATCGGTGTGACCGATTTTGGAACTCTGTGAAACCCTAGCAGTCTCGGTGCCACCGAACTGTGACTCGGTCCGACCGAGTTCACTAGTTTAGGTTCCAAAACTGCTTCGGTATCACCGAGTTTGAAAATCGGTAGATCCGAGATGATTTCAGTGGGAAACTAAAACTAAGTTTTTGGATCATTCTTTTTGCAAAAATCTCTGCATTTTGTGATGCTCATCCACTCTACCTCATCTATAAACTATTCATAGGGTCAGCAGTCAGCTTGTTCATCATGTCAAACCAGAGTGACAGCCAGAATGTGTCAGAACAGCAAGTGGTGATGAGTGAGGGCACTAGTTCCTCCAGCTCTTCAGATGATGGCAGCAGAAGTACCCCAAGCAATCTGCCAAAAGCTGCCACTAGACAGAGGAAGAAGAGAACTTCTGATTCTGAAGATGAAGATTATGTGGCAGAGGAAGAGGCCACATCAAAGAGAGTTGAGCCAGCTCAAGGCACAAAGCCAGGACTGAAGATCAAAAGGCCAGCAAGCAGGCAGCCTATGTCAAAGGCTAGAGCTTCAACTGAAAAGCCCGCACCCAAAGAGCCAGTTGCTACTGAAGGCAAGAAGAGGAAGGAAAGGGTCAAGAAGACCGTAGCCAGAGTGCTTGGAAAGGCTTCCATCATGGAAGAGGAAGAGGAAGAAGAGGTTGCTGCACCAGCACCTAAGGCACCCAAGCTAATGGGTGATGCTATCAAATCAGGGGCTACTGCATCTAAGCCCAAGGCTGCATCAAAGGTCAAGACAGCACCAAAGAGAAATACAAGGAGCATACCTGCTGCTGAGAAGAACAAGGCCCCAGTGCCTGAAGCTGCTGAAGAAGAGGATGAAGAGCAAGTTCTCAGAAAACTCAAGCCCAAGATCCCAGACCACAATGATGCTCATCCTGTGGCTGAGGATATGAAGCTCAGGAGAGACTCAGGGCTCAGGAAGTGGAGAGAAGCAGATCCGTATGCTTCAAGGAGAAGGACTGCTGTGGACTACAGATTTCACACCAAGGAACAGCAGGACTTCTATGAGACAGTGCTGCTAGATAAGAAGCCCATAGTTTGTGACATGAGATGGGTCGACTGGACCTACATGAAAGAAAATGAGGAACACTACCCTGGAGTGTATGACAGCTTTAGTGCGTGTGGAGTTGCAGACTTTGTTGGGCAGAAGCTCACAAAGTGGAACGAGGAGCTAATCATGCAGTTCTACTCCACAGCACACTTCTACCCAGATGGAAGGATCACATGGATGTCTGAAGGTACGAGGTACCAATCAACTGTTGAGGAATGGGCAAAGTTGATCAATGCCCCAGAGGAGCAAGCAGATGATTTGGACATTTATGCCAAGAAAAAGATGGATCATAACTCAATGTCCAACATGTACAAGGAGATTCCCAATGAAGCTCTTGATACTTTCAAATTTGGCTCAGTGCATTATCTTCTGTCAGGGCTGCCAACTATAAATTGGATATTGAGGCACACTCTCTTGCCCAAGTCAGGTGATCACAAGATGATCAGAGGCCATGCAATAAATTTGCTTCATGTATTTGATGTGCCACAGAAATTCAAGGTGATGAGCCTCATGGTAGAGACCATCAAGAGGACAGTAGCAGACCAGAAGAGGAGCTGTGGATATGCCCCACAGATTCAGGAGCTCATCAACTCCAAGATGGGCACAGGCATATACTTATTGGACAAGGAACACCTGCCCATCCGTCCAAATTTTGAGGACAATCAAGTAGTCATGACTGAGAATGAACCATCATCTGCCCAAGCACAAGCCAAGAAGGAGAAGGCAAGGAAGGAGAAAGCTGCCAAGATGCCAACTCAAGAGGAGGCATCTGAATATTTCTTGAAAACCAAACAAGAGTAGCTTGGTTACCTGATTGCATCCACCCTACGGATTGAGAAAGGACTAGCCACCCTAACTCAGAACCAGGCAAGCCTAGAGAGAATCATGGAACAAAAGTTCTATGACTTGGATGTCAAGGTAACAGAGATTCAGACTACAGTGGAGCAGCTCCAGGATGACATGCAGGAGAGGAGAGGGAAGAGAACCACTGATGCCTTTGCCAGAGTGCCACGAGGTCCGAGGTCGTCTGCAGTGCCAGTTCCTGACACAAGAGCACATGCCTCAGCTCCAGCGTAGCACCAGTCCACCAGCTCCAGCATCTACTTCAGCTCCAACTCCAGCCTCTACTTCAGGTCTACAGAAGCCTTCGTCCTTGGAGTGATCCGGACTCCACCACCACCTGAAGATCAAGCCTGAGCGTCGATCTAGCACTATGCATTTTCTAGGAACTTTTTGGTAACTTGTTGCCAAAGGGGGAGAAAATGTATAGATCATAGGCTTCGAGAGAGAGAGTGTTGCTTTTTTCTCTCTTGCTTTATTTGGTGGTTTTTCGAACTTTGTTTGCTTTTGAGTGCTTGAGATACTACGTCATTATCTGTGAGACATTGATGATCATGTGTTTGATCATAAGCTACACTTAATGCTTGCTTAATGCTATTATCTTATCTATCTTATGTGATCATTCACTATTCTTGGTGATGAGTGCATGTATTTCATTCTTATCATTTTAAGCGCTCCACCAAGATGTATGTGACATGGAAGAGTAACCCATGACTCTAACTCTTGTGCATTTGCAGTCCAAAGCAAATTTTAAATATGCACAAATTTAGGGGGAGCTCTTACTTGTCACATACTTCTCAAAGCGACGATATATTTCATGCTTATTATCATTTGTCGAAGCTTTGATCTATATGTTGTCATCAATTACCAAAAAGGGGGAGATTGAAAGTGCAACTATCCCTAGGTGGTTTTGGTAATTCATAACAACATATAGCTCATTGAGCTAATGCTATTCCAAGATGATTATTTCAGGAAAGCTCAATGATTGGCATGGCATGGATGTGAAAGTGGAACCCTCAAAATGCTAAGGACAAAGGATTGGCTCAAGCTCAAAAGCTCAAGACTCTTCATTTTATATTTTAGTGATCCAAGATCACATTGAGTCTTTAGGAAAAGCCAATACTATCAAGGAGGGATGAGGTGTTGCTTAATGAGCCTCTTGCTTCATGTGCTTAGTGATATGCTCCAAAACCCTCAACTACTTTCCCATATCCACATATGACCTAAACCCTAAGCCAAACTCGGTCCTACCGATTCTTTCTATCCGGCGCCACCGAGTTTTACTTGTCATAAGCCACTGCCAAACCCTAGCAATTCGGTTCTACCGATAGGGATCTCGGTCTCACCGAGATGGGATTGCAAACTCTCTGTTTCCCTTTCGTAACTTTTCGGTCTCACCGAAAGAGCGAATCGGTCCCACCGAGATTGCAATGTAAATTCAGTGTTTCCTTTTGTAACTTTTCGGTCTCACCGAAAGAGCAAATCGGTCCCACCGAGTTTGCCTGACCAACTCTCCGGTTAGCTAATTACCAATTCGGTCCCACCGAGTTTGTGTAATCGGTCTCACCGAGATTACGTTATGCCCAAACCCTAACCATATCGGTCCTACCGAGTTGCATGTCAGTCCCACCGAAAATCTCTAACGGTCACTAGGTTTACATTTTCGGTCCGACCGAGTTTGTTGATTCGGTCCCACCGAGATTGGAAAACTGTGTGTAACGGTTGGATTTTGTGTGGAGGCTATATATACCCCTCCACCTCCTCTTCATTCGTGGAGAGAGCCATCAGAACACATACACAATTCCAACTCATATGTTCTGAGAGAGAACCACCTACTCATGTGTTGAGACCAAGATATTCCATTCCTACCATATGAATCTTGATCTCTAGCCTTCCCAAGTTGCTTTCCACTCAAATCTTCTTTCCACCAAATCCAAATCCTATGAGAGAGAGTTGAGTGTTGGGGAGACTATCATTTGAAGCACAAGAGCAAGGAGTTCATTACCTACACACCATTTGTTACTTCTTGGAGAGTGGTGTCTCCTAGATTGGCTAGGTGTCACTTGGGAGCCTCCGACAAGATTGTGGAGTTGAACCAAGGAGTTTGTAAGGGCAAGGAGATCGCCTACTTCGTGAAGATCTACCGCTAGTGAGGCAAGTCCTTGTGGGCGATGGCCATGGTGGGATAGACAAGGTTGCTTCTTCGTGGACCCTTTGTGGGTGGTTGCTTCTTCGTGGACCCTTCGTGGGTGGAGCCCTTGTGGACTCGCGCAACCGTTACCCTTTGTGGGTGGAGCCCTCCGTGGACTCGCGCAACCGTTACCCTTCGTGGGTTGAAGTCTCCATCAACGTGGATGTAGGATAGCACCACCTATCCGAACCACGGGAAAAACATCCGTGTCTCCAGTTGCGTTTGAATTCTCCAAACCCTTCCCTTTACATTCTTGCAAGTTGCATGCTTTACTTTCCGCTGCCAATATACTCTTTGCATGCTTGCTTGAATTGTGTGATGATTGCTTGACTTGTCCTACAATAGCTAAAATCTTCCAAGAACTAAAAGTGGGAAAAGGTTAAGTTTTTATTTGGTCAAGTAGTCTAATCACCCCCCCCCCCTCTAGACATACTTTCGATCCTACAAGCCCCGTACACGCCACAGCAGAATGGGGTCGTCGAACGCAAGAACAGAACACTCATTGAGATGGCCAGAATGATGCTAGATGAATACAAGACTCCAAGAAAATTCTGGCCTGAAGCCATTGATACTGCATGCCATACAATCAATCATGTTTATCTTCACAAGCTTCTGAACAAGACATCTTATGAGCTCCTTACTGGCAAGAAGCCAAATGTCAGTTACTTCAGAGTATTTGGCGCCAGGTGCTGGATCAAGGACCCACATCACACCTCAAAGTTTGCACCAAAAGCACATGAGGGTTTTATGCTTGGATATGGAAAGGATTCGCACTCCTATAGAGTCTTCAATCTCTTTCATTACAAAGTGGTTGAAACAGTGGATGTGCGGTTCGATGAGACCAACGGTTCACAAAGAGAGCAACTGCCAAATGTGCTAGATGAAGTTCCATCCAGTGAATCAATCAAGCTAATGGGAACTGGAGAAATTATACCTTCTGAAGCTCATCCTGAAGAAGAACTTATCATCTCAGCACCTGATCAACATGAAGACAATGCTCAGCCTGAAGACATTCCTTCTAACAACGACAATGATCAGCAAGAGCAAAATCTTCGCCCTATACATCCTCGCGTTGCCAATGAAGTGCAGATTGAAAGAATAATTGATAGCATCAATGCACCCGGTCCACTCACTCGTTCAAGGGCAACTCAGCTAGCAAATTTCTGTGGGAACTTCGCATTCGTCTCAATAACAGAACCCGAGAAAGTTGAAGAAGCCTTCATGGAACCTGAATGGATTCAAGCTATGCAAGACGAGCTTCAACAGTTTGAGCTGAATAATGTATGGGAACTGGTCAAGCGTCCTGATCCTCGGAAGCACAACATAATAGGCACCAAATGGATATACCGCAACAAGCAAGATGAGCATGGTCAAGTTGTCAGAAACAAAGCTCGTCTCGTTGCTCAAGGATATACTCAAGTGGAAGGCATTGACTTCGATGAAACATTTGCTCCTGTGGCTAGACTTGAAGCCATATGCATACTACTGGCCTATGCAAATCATCACAACATACTTCTTTATCAAATGGATGTGAAGAGCGCCTTCCACAATGGCAAGATTGAAGAAGAAGTGTATGTTGCACAACCTCCTGGCTTTGAAGATCCAAAACATCCTGACATGGTATACAAGCTCAACAAGGCACTGTATGGCCTCAAACAAGCCCCTCGGGCCTGGTATGACACACTCAAATACTTCCTGAAGAGCAAAGGCTTCATACCTGGTTCTCTCGACCCCACTCTCTTCACGAAGACATATGATGGTGAACTGTTTGTGTGCCAAATATATGTGGATGACATTATCTTCGGCTGCACCAATCAGAAGTACAGTGAAGAGTTTGGATATATGATGCAAGAGCAATATCAAATGTCTATGATGGGAGAGCTGAAGTTCTTTCTCGGTCTTCAAATACGACAGCAACGCAACGGCATCTTCATATCTCAAGAGAAGTATCTCAAAGATTGCCTGAAGAAGTTCGGTATGCAAGACTGCAAAGGCTTCACGACGCCAATGCCAGCCAAGCATCATCTGGGTCCTGACGACAATGGTAAAGAGTTCGATCAAAAGGTATACCGCTCCATGATTGGTTCTTTACTTTATCTATGTGCATCTAGGCCAGATATTATGCTTAGTGTTTGCATGTGTGCTCGATTCCAAGCGGCACCAAAGGAGTCGCATCACTTAGCTGTGAAGCGAATTCTTCGATATTTGGCTCACACCCCAACTCTAGGATTATGGTATCCAAAGGGCTCAGAGTTTGATCTGGTTGGATTCTCGGATGCTGATTATGCTGGTGACAAAGTTGATCGCAAGTCTACATCAGGCACATGTCACTTTCTGGGACGATCACTTGTATGTTGGTCTTCAAAGAAGCAGAACTGTGTATCTCTCTCCACTGCTGAATCTGAATACATTGCTGCTGGATCTTGCTGCGCTCAGCTTCTGTGGATGAAGCAAACACTCAAGGACTATGGCATTCATCTGAAGCAAGTGCCACTCTACTGCGACAACGAAAGCGCCATCAAGATTGCCAACAACCCAGTTCAGCACTCGAAGACAAAGCACATTGAAATTCGTCATCACTTTCTCAGAGATCATGTTGTGAAGGAAGATATTGATATCATACACGTCAACACTGAAGAGCAATTGGCAGATATCTTCACCAAGCCCTTGGATGAGAAGAGATTTTGCAAGTTACGGTGTGAGCTAAATATCCTGGAATCCTCAAATGTCCTGTGATCAGGCACACATCCTAACCCTTATGCATATTGATGACTTAGATGTGCAACACACGAAGTAAAGTATATCTTCAATCAATGAAGACATACATTCTAAGTGTGAATACATTAATGTGGAATTTGACTTCGGAGCGCCACGATAATTGTGCGCCGTGTCTGGGTCTAATACTTCCTATACGGTGGGTAACGCCACCACCAAATGTTCTATTTTGAAGTGTTTCACTCATGGCGTTACCTTGCTATGTCTTCACATTTGGTTTGGCTTCAATCTCAACATGTCTTCATGATTATCTTCACTATGTTGATTATATATATATATACTAGTGTTCTGTCCTCTACAGCATTCACTTATAGCTATGTCTTCTTGTTGAATCTTTTGAACTAAGTGAATGTGATCGGACCCTAACCTCTCTATGCTTTCTATCTCAAACTCTATCTCTCCAAATCATATGCATTCTATTGAAACTGTCGAATGTCTTCTCTGCGTCCTTGTCAGCAGAAGATACAAAGACAAACCATTAAGTCCGTTTTCAATGCTCATTCCTCCACATGAAACCCGGAGAAGTGGGAACGACCACCCGACAATCCAGGCGTGCGTGGGACGTGGAACAAACCCCAAAATTCTGCATGATGGCCACGTGTTCCTCAGATGCGAATCGCCAGGGGCACCTGTGTAATAATGCAGTGCCGCCCCTGTACCTATAAATACACACTTCACGCAGTCATTATCTCTTCTTCCACTCTCGCACGAACCCTAGCGCCACCGCTAGCCCTCGACGACGCCGGCGACGAAGCGCTTCGCTGCCGCAACCTCTCCGACGCCGTCTTCACGCCGACCGCGGACATCGTCCTCTCCGCCGTCGCCGTAGGTGTCCTCCGTCGCCAAGTTAGGGCACGGAAGATCGAACTGCTCGGCCTCATCTTCCACTCCGTCTAGCAGTTCTTAGTGTGGTAAATAAAACTTCCTTTTTACGGCACCGTTGATCCTATGGCTTTGTCACTTTCTACCACAAGCAGTTTCTATTCACACAAGTTAGATCTCTCTCATACTGCATCTCATAACATGCCTAGTATATTCACTTATGCTTCACAAAGTAGTTAGATTCCTCACTTGTACTGATCTCTGGATTCGTACAAATCTGGAACCAACTCCTTATCTATGAGTGAATGTCTTCGCACGATGAGGTCAATGTCTTCTAAACTGATTTATATTCAAAATCTTCTGAGAATGCATATGACCTCTTCCCCTTCCCTCGCACCTTAATGCTGTCACAGGTACATGTCCGTGGGAGAATCCCTTGGTTCTCATAGTCTGCATTCATTTGCAGAATTCTTACAGCATCATATAAATTCTCCCGAAGCAAGTTCCTGTTTGTCCAGCAAGCGAAAATCTTTGAAGCCTTTGAACGTGTTGAAGCCTTTCAGTTTAAAGTTCATGGCTTCAGAGAAATCAGCAAGGAAGGGTGGCAGAAAGCGTCATGGAGAAACATCTAGAGATCTGCCAGATGACCTCTCAGAACTGTACAAGACAGATCCTGAAGAGGATTACAATCAGCGCAAGACCCGAATCCAATGGATTCGAAGATATTGGGCAGAACAATGGTTCAAATACCGATTTGTAACCCAGGAATATGCTGAGAAAAATGCCATCAAGAGACCGTGGGGAGACATCCTATACAAGAATCTTCAACCCAGGTCCAGAGATGAAGCCATTGAACAAGGCTTCTATCCCTGCATGGTCCGTGGGCCACAGCCTGTTGATGCACACCCATCGTCACTACTATGGTGTCGTGACGACATTCTGTTCAAGCGCAACTTCCAGTTTGCCCAGAACTCAGCGAAGCAAAACAAGAAGACATTGGGACTAGACTTCAACCCTGGTCCCTCAGCTCCAAGGGCTGATGGCACACGAGATGCAGAACCCAATGTCGTCGGTCCTTTCTACAACCTTGAAGGCCTCATCACCCATATCTTGGTTCAAGGGACTGCAGTGAATGAGCCTGCAGCTGACGCTGAATCAGATGAAGCGCCTGCAGCGCCGAAGCCAAAGAAGTTGAAGAAGCCTAAAGCTTCAAAGCCTGCCCCTTCACCAAAAATCTCACGGGCGAAGCCACTGGCAACTGCACCTCCTGAAGACAGTGTGCAGTCCGAAGATTTATCACGCATCTCCAAGCCCCAGAAGGTCAAGATGCCTCTGCCACACACCGGCCAAGAGCTAACAGCTGCTGCCATTCTGCGCAATGATGCCATTGATCTGTCAAGTGATGAAGATCTTGCAGATGACGCTCTTGAGCAACTCATCAAGAGCAAAGAAGAAGCAGAAATCTTCAATGATCTGCCTCTCTTTGATGTAACAATCATCCACAACTTCATTGATGAATGGTTTGACACGCCAAACATCAGCTTCGAAGATCTCCAACTACCCATTGGCCTCAGTGTCGCCTTCCATGGCGCCATTGCTTCAGAGTTAGCTATCGCCCAGCGCATTGTTGAACTGAAGCAGAAGATTGACTTTGAGAAATCTCAGTTCAAGAAGCATATGGCCAAGCTCAGCGTGCAAGACGTGAAGAATTTCAAGATTATGCTGCACGAGCTCAAGGAAGCCTTTCTAAAGAAACGTGCAGAAGCTCAGGGTTCTCGTGAGCGCATGAAGGTCCTGGCTGATAGGTGTGTGCAAGCCTACAATGAGGCTGAGAAGCGCAAGGCCCTTGGGCGTCCTGGCATCGACCCAGGATGGGCTGCAAAGAAGATAGAAGCCCGCTACGCTTGAACCTGACGCACCAAGGCAGGAGGCAGATCCCCATTGTCTTCCCAACTAGAATGACTGGCTCGAAGCCAAAGGCCAGGTCAACGCTTCAGAACTGAAGAAGACCAGGACTGCTGAGGCTGAGAGCAAGGAAGAGGAAAACATCCTGAAGCCTCTTGCTACTGCCCCTGCCAAGAAGAAAAAGAAAGGACCAAGAAGGAACGGAGCTGCTCACACAGAGCCCTTATTGTTGAACCCATTTCCATGGTTCACCCCGACGCCGATCCACAAGAACGTCAACTGACTGTCCATGAGCCTGCTTCACAGAGGCCATGAAGCTGAAGACTTTCCAGCAGCTGATCCCATCGCTGCTGAAGACATGGGTCACCATGACCGTGTAGAAGATGGTGCAGTCCTTCCTCAGCTAGAGCACACGGAACCTCATCAGCATTGGTCGTCCATTGACACCAATAGCACAGGATGCTTCGTGGGCGGATCGCCCACAAGAGGAAGAAGACTCTGAGGCCCAGCCAACACAAACTCCACAGGCGTCGCCCGTGTTGCACAGGCTTCACAAAGATCCAAGGCCTCAAGTCTCTGCGTCTAAAGCTAAAACTGCTGAAGACATTCTAGCTGCATCAGCCGATGAAGAAGTACCACAAGCTGCTACTCCCCTGTCCCACCAAGAAGCAGTTCTCGAGGAGAACGTGATTGTAAGCGACCCTCCAGCTCATCAAGTGGAGGTTGAAAATCTTGTGGCTGCCACCACCAACACCACTAAAGCCACTGACGCTGTCATGGCTGAAGCAAATGTGGAGCCCTCACCAACAAAAGCACCAGAAGTCAGCGAAGCCACTGATCCCACTGCTTCTGTTCCTGCATCTGCTGCCGGTCCCCAATTCAACTATCATGTTGAGCACAGGCCTCAGGTACAGAAGCCAATCCCAAGATTGCCAAGGTTCCCAGGTCCTGCATCAGCACCTGGCTCCTTCAATATCAATGGCTTCAGAGCAGACAACACATTCTTCAACAGCTCCAGGAACCCCTACTCCAGGGAAAGAATATCATCTGATCGGTTCTGGAGTTATCCGCAGCGAAGCTATTACTCATGCGTTCTTTACAACCAAGGTCGCATCTTCCCACACAAGCGCCTTGACATTGAAGCAATAGCTGGTCTGCCCTGTCTGGAAGAAGCTCTGGATTGCTTCAAAGAGGTTGGACTGCTGTCGTTCGTCACTGACCAAGAGCATTGGAATGAAGAGTTGCTGCTTCAATTCTATGCCACACTCACATCCGCGGGTATAGCAGAGATCCGAAGACTTGGGTCCTGGAGTGGATGACAGGAAACGTTCATCACGAAGCCAAAGCCTTTGACATCATTGAGCTCACTGGTTTGCCCACTCCTGGCGATCTCTACGAGCATGGCTGTCAGCTTCATAGTGAAGCTATTGAGAGCATCTTTCAGAAGACTGAACCTAATATGAGTCAGATGCTCAGTATGATGAAGCCATCGCCCCAAGATGCTGCTTATCCCACGGAGTTCTTCGTTGAAGACCTTGAGTATCTGCCAACAACCATTTATCACATCATAAGGCGAACTCTCTGGCCAATCAAAGGACATTCTCCCCATGCCAAGCTGGAAGGTGCAATGAAGACTTTGGTCTTCTACATTCTTCATGGAAAATGCTTCAATACACAGGATTTCTTCATTCGCCAACTTGCTGCATCTGGCTCTGATCTGTTTGGTTTGAAGTTCTACGCCCCTTGGGTGATGCGGCTGATCAAACTTCACTCCGCTATCTCATATCAGCCCTCGGCCCGCAACCATCGGATCTTTTTGCCTGATGTGGATATGTCTATTGAAGCCATCTATCCTGAGCCTGCCAAGGAACCTCTCAGTCTTCAGAATGCAGAGCATCAAAGTTTCACTCAGAACATTGAAGGCGTTGAAGCCGTAACTCGTGTGTATCCTTTGGCTGGCACTACACGTGCACCGCATCCTGCTCTCACTGAAGCCACTGACAGTACAACTGCTCCACGACCCAAGAAGCGCACTCGTGTTCTCAACGACCGAGAGCTTCTTGTGGCTCTTCATCAGAAACAGGATAGGCATCATGACTGGCTGAAGCGTCAGATGCAAAGCCTCTTGGTGGATGTTAATCGCATTCGCAATCTTGCCACCAAGAATGCTTTTGTTGCCCATGAAACCTCTCGCCGCACATGGAAAGGGCTAACGCTGATGTGTTCTGAAGATGATCTTCAAGAGGATGGCTTCACTGAGCGATTCAAGTTTGACTCCACACCTCCTCGAAGGGCAGTGCTGCGACGAACTCCATCCCTTGAAGACTCTGAGTTCTCTTCCTCTGCTGCAACTGTGAATGCCAGAGTGATCGAGGATGAAGACGATGCTACTTCACCGCCACCTCCTTCAGCACGCTTCGACTCTGCTCCAAGCTCTTCAGCACCGCCAAACACAACCAACGACCCTGCTGCTTCACCTACTCCTCATGGGAACGAGTAGATGCTCTATGTCTTCAAACCTTTTTGGTCCTTACTGACAAAAGGGGGAGAAGCATATGAGGTTGATAGTCTTCAAGCGGGTCCATATGGGCGGGTGCTTTATATTTTGCTTCGTGCTTACAACTCTCGTTTTGCTACATTTGGTTCTTTGAGTTGTAACACTTAAACTCGATGGTCGTCTGCTACTTATTTGCCACCTTGTGTTGCGATGATAAATTCCGCATGTGCGACGATAAATTCCGCACTTAGATCATTCTGCAGACGTCCATTTTCCATTATGCATGTCATTATCTTCATATACTTTCACATGCATAGTGGATTGTCATCATAAGTTGAAGTGGATCTCCACAAGTACAACCTGCCATGTGCATTTGCATTCCAAAAGCAAATTACTTATATGCACATCTTCAGGGGGAGCCCTTGCAACTTATGAAGACAATTCCTTATCCTTTACAATTTCACAGATTATATTCCCCGTTGAAAACTTCAACTAGTTTGTCATCAATCACCAAAAAGGGGGAGATTGTAAGTGCATCTAGTGCCACCCCTAGTTGGTTTTGGAGTATTGACGACAAACCTAGTTGAGGGACTAATGTGTTTGTGAGAATTGCAGGATAACACAGGTAGAAGTCCCTCATTGATTCGGTTTTCCTACCAGAGATGACCCCTAAAAATGTATGAAGACATTGAAGTCAAAGGTGGTATATGAAGATATTCACATTGAAGACTATGACAAGAGAAGACACCACATGAAGCCTATGGAGCTCGAAGACTTAGATCTTTCGTAGTTCTCTTTCTTCTGTGTTGAGTCATAGGAACCACCGTACTGTTAAGTGGGGTCCAAGAGAACCAGTCAGAATGACTGAAGTGATGCTTAAACAAAACCTATGTCTTCGAGTGAAGACTTTGAGAGCGAATCTTGTCCAGAGTCGGGCAAGTCAGCTTTGCTTGAAGCCCAAGTAAAGTTGCCGTGTGAGTTTGAAATCTGACCGTTGGAACACGTGTCAGTTCCTTAGTGACCCAGGGTCATTTCGGACAAATCAGGTCGGGTTGCCAAGTGGCTATAAATAGCCCACCCCCTACAACCATAAACGGTTGGCTGCTCAGATTCAGAGTACGGCTTTTGTCGTTTGAGAGCAACCCACCTCGAAGCCTTTGAGAGAGAATTCCTTGCGAGGATAAAGCCCTAACCACCCAGAGCCAAAGAGAATTAGGCATCACTTAAGTCTTCTTGTCTGTGTGATCTGAAGACTTATTACACTTGAGGACTGTGCATCCTCCAGCCGGTTAGGCGTCGCGTTCTGAGCATCCAAGAGACATTGTGGATTGCCGGTGAACGAAGTCTGTGAAGGTTTGGGAGTCTACCTTGAAGACTTACCAGAGTGATTGGGCGAGGTCTGTGTGACCTTAGCTCAAGGGGAATACGGTGAGGACTGGGTGTCCTGAGCTGCGTGTTCAGGACTGGGTGTCCGGGACTGTGTGTCCTAAGGTTTAAATACCTAGCCGCCCTAACCAGACGTACAGTTGTCACAGCAACTGGAACTGGTCCAACAAATCATTGTCTTCAGCGAGTCACTGGTTTCATCTTCCCTTCCCTTTACTTACTGTTACTCCTTGTGTAGTCATTGTATGTTCGCACTATCTTTTGTCTTCACTGAGTGACTGCGTGTTCTGTGTGGCTTCACAATATCTTCCTACCTGATCCTTACTACATTGCTGCTATTAGTCATTGTGCTTTCACTCTATTGAATACTTGACTATGGCTTGCCTAGTGTAGTCTACCTTCCGTTGCAGGGTAATAGGTTTATTTCTATCGTTTGTCTTCATACTTCCACGTTTAGAAGACTTTCATAAAAATCGCCTATTCACCCCCCCTCTCTAGTCGATATAACGCACTTTTAGGTACAGAAGGTTGCGGCGGTGTAATTAGGTTTTTGGCTCCGTATCTGATCGTTTGGGGGTACGTAGGTATATATAGGAGGAAGGAGTATGTCGGTGGAGCAAAGGGGGGCCCACGAGGCAGGGGGCGCGCCCTCCACCCTTGTGGCTGCCTCCCTTCTTTCTTAACGTGGGGTCCAAGTCTCCTGGATCATATTTGGTGAGAAAATCATGTTCCCGAAGGTTTCATTCCGTTTGGACTCCGTTTGATATTCCGTTTCTTTGAAACACTGAAGTAGGCAAAAAACAGCAATTCTGGGCTGGGCCTCCGGTTAATAGGTTAGTCCCAAAAGTAATATAAAAGTGGAAAATAAAGCCCAATATAGTCCAAAACAGTAGATAATATAGCATGGAGCAATCAAAAATTATAAATACGTTGGAGACGTATCACTCCCTGTCTCCTATTACTATTGATCTTTAGACGCACAGTTCGGGACCCCCTACCCGAGATCCACCGATTTTGACACCGACAGCAACCCCTCGGTATGTGATACTAGTTCAGTTGCTATGAATAGTAACTCAAAACGGGAGTTGCAAAATAAACAGAGATTAGTTAAGGATGAGGTGACGATGTGTGTTGGAAGTAATTCCAAGGTTGATAAGATCACCATCGCACACTCCTTCACCTTTGGGATTAGTGTTGTGCCTAAAATAAATGTTATTTGGTGTTTGCGTTAAGCATGAATATGATTGGATCATGTTTATTGCAATACGGTTATTCATTCATATCAAAGAATAATTGCTGTTATATTTAGATGAATAAAACCATCTATGGTCATACACTCAATATAAATGGTTTATTGAATCTCGATCGTGGTGATACACATATTCATAATATTGATGCCAAAAGATGCAAAGTTGATAATGCTAGTGCAACATATTTGTGGCACTGCCGTTTAGGTCATATTGGTGTAAAGCGCATGAAGAAACTCCATGCTGATGGATTTTTGGAATCACTTGATTATGAATCACTTAATGCTTGCGAACCATGCCTCATGGTCAAGATGACTAAGACTCCATTCTCTGGAACAATGGAGCGAGAAACTGACTTGTTGGACATAATACATACTGATGTATGCGGTCCAATGAGTGTTGAGGCTCGCGGCGGGTATCATTATTTTCTGACCTTCACAGTTTATTTGAGCATATATGGGTATATCTACTTGATGAAACACAAGTCTGAAACATTTGAAAAGTTCAAATAGTTTCAGAGTGAAGTGGAGAATCATCGTAAGAAGAAAATAAAGTTTCTACGATCTGATTGCAGAGGCGAATATGAGTTACGAGTTTGGCCTTCAATTAAAAACAATGTGAAATAGTTTCACAAACTCATGCCACCTGGAACACCACAGAATAATGGTGTGTCCAAACGTCGTAACCATACTTTATTAGATATGGTGCGATCAATGATGTCTCTTACCGATTTACCACTATTGTTTTGGGGTTATGCATTAGAGACAGCTGCATTCACATTAAATAGGGCACCGTATAAATCCGTTGAGACGACACCATATGAACTATGGTTTAGCAAGAAACCTAAGCTGTCGTTTCTTAAAGTTTGGGGTTGCGATGCTTATGTGAAAAAGCTTCAGCCTGATAAGCTCGAACCCAAATCGAAGAAGTGTGTCTTCATAGGATACCCAAAAGAAACTGTTGGGTACACCTTCTATCACAGATCCGAAGGCAAGATCTTTGTTGCTAAGAATGGATCCTTTCTAGAGAAGGAGTTTCTCTCAAAAGAACTGAGTGGGAGGAAAGTAGAACTTGATGAGGTAATTGTACCTTCTCCCAAATTGGAAAGTAGTTCATCACAGAAATCAGTTCCAGTGATGCCTACACCAATTAGTGAGGAAGTTAACGATGATGATCATGAAATTTCAGATCAAGTTACTACCGAACCTCGTAGGTCAAGCAGAGTACGTTCCGCACCAGAGTGGTACGGTAATCCTGTTCTGGAAATCATGTTACTAGACCATGATGAACCTATGAACTATGAGGAAGCGATGATGAGCCCAGATTCCGTGAAATGGCTTAAGGCCATAAAATCTGAGATAGGATCCATGTATAAGAACAAAGTATGGACTTTGATTGACTTGCTCGATGATCAGCGAGCCATTGAGAATAAATGGATCTTCAAGAGGAAGACGGACGCTGATAGTAGTGTTACTATCTATGAAGCTCGAATTGTCGCAAAAGGTTTTCGACAAGTTCAAGGTGTTGACTACGATGAGATTTTCTCACTCGTATCGATGCTTAAAGTCTATCCGAATCATGTTAGCAATTGCCACATTTTATGAAATCTGGCAAATGGATGTCAAAACTACATTCCTTTATGGATTTATTAAAGAAGAGTTGTATATGATGCAACCAGAAGGTTTTGTCGATCCTAAAGGTGCTAACAAAGTGTGCAAACTCTAGCGATCCATCTATGGACTGGTGCAAGTATCTCGGAGTTGGAATATACGCTTTTATAAGGTGATCAAAGCATATGGTTTTATACAGACTTATGGTGAAGCCTGTATTTACAAGAAAGTGAGTGGGAGCACTACAGCCTTTTTGATAAGTATATGTGAATGACATATTGTTGATCGGAAATGATGTAGAATTTTCTGGAAAGCATAAAGGAGTGTTTGGAAGGAGTTTTTCAAAGAAAGACCTTGGTGAAGCTGCTTACATATTGAGCATCAGGATCTATAGAGATAGATCAAGACGCTTGATAAGTTTTTTTTTCAATGAGTACATACCTTGACAAGTTTTCGAAGTAGTTCAAAATGGAACAGTCAAAGAAGGAGTTCTTGCCTGTGTTGCAAGGTGTGAAGTTGAGTAAGACTCAAAGCCCGACCATGGCAGAAGATAGAGAGAGAATGAAAGTCATTCCCTATGCCTCAGCCATAGGTTCTATAAAGTATGCCATGCTGTGTAC
This sequence comes from Triticum aestivum, assembly GCF_018294505.1. Lineage (NCBI taxonomy): Eukaryota > Viridiplantae > Streptophyta > Magnoliopsida > Poales > Poaceae > Triticum > Triticum aestivum. Next base: position 111,200,636 of record NC_057800.1, read on the forward strand.
CAGACCTAATGTATACCCTGCCCAGATTTTGGCAAGGGAGTACAATAGTGATCTAGGAGTAGATCACTGGACAGCTGTCAAAATTATCCATAGAGGACTAAGGAAATATTTCTCGATTATGGAGGTGATAAAGAGTTCGTCGTAAAGAGTTACGTCAATGCAAGCTTTGACAGCGATCTGGATGACACTGAGTCTCAATCTGGATACATATTGAAAGTGGGAGCATTTAGCTAGAGTAGCTCCATGCAGAGCATTATAGACATAGAAATTTGCAAAATACATATGGATCTGAATGTGGCAGACCCATTGACTAAACCTCTCTCACAAGCAAAACATGATCACACCATAGTACTCTTTGGGTGTTAATCACATGGCGATGTGAACTAGATTATTGACTCTAGTAAACCCTTTTGGGTATTGCTTACCTGGCGATGTCAACTATAGAGTGTTAAATCACATGACGATGTGAACTATTGGTGTTAAATCACATGGCGATGTGAACTAGATTATTAACTCTAGTGCAAGTGGGAGACTGAAGGAAATATGCCCTAGAGGCAATAATAAAGTTGTTATTTATATTTCCTTATTTCATGATAAATATTTATTATTCATGCTAGAATTGTATTAACCGGAAACTTGGTACATGTGTGAATACATAGACAAACAGAGTGTCCCTGGTATGCCTCTACTTGACTAGCTCATTAATCAAAGATGGTTAAGTTTCCTAGCCATGGACATGTGTTGTCATTTGGTGAACGGGATCACATCATTGGAGAATGATGTGATGGACAAGACCCATCTGTTAGCTTAGCACTATGATCGTTTAGTTTATTGTTACTGCTTTCTTCATGACTTATACATGTTCCTATGACTATGACATTATGCAACTCCCGGATACCGGAGGAACACTTAGTGTGCTATCAAACGGCACAACGTAACTGGGTGATTGTAAAGATGCTCTACAGGTGTCTCCGAAGGTGTTTGTTGGGTTGGCATACATCAAGATTAGGATTTGTCACTCTATGTCTTGGAGAGGTATCTCTGGGCCCTCTCGGTAATGCACATCACTATAAGCCTTGCAAGCAATGTGACTAATGAGTTAGTTGTGGGATGATGCATTACGGAACGAGTAAAGAGACCTGCCGGTAATGAGATTGAACTAGGTATGATGATACCAACGATTGAATCTCGGGCAAGTAACATACCGATGACAAAGGGAATAACGTATGTTGTTATGCAGTTTGACCGAAAAAGATCTTCGTAGAATATGTAGGAGCCAATATGAGCATCCAGGTTCCGCTATTGGTTATTGACCGCAGATGTGTCTCGGTCATGTCTACATAGTTCTTGAACCCGTAGGATCCGCACGCTTAATGTTCGATGACGATTTGTATTATGAGTTATGTGATTTGATGACCGAAGTTTGTTCGGAGTCCTAGATGAGATCACGGACATGATAAGGAGTCTAGAAATGGTCGGGAGCTAAAGATTCATATATTGGAAGGCTATATTTGGACATCGGAAAGGTCCCGACTGATTCGGGTATTTTTTGGAGTATCGGGGAGTTGCGGGAATTCACCGGGAGAAGTAATGGGCCTTATTGGGCTTTAGTGGAGAGAGGGGAGAAGGGCCAAGAGGTGGCGCACGCCTCCCCCATGCCCAAACCGAATTGGACAAGGGGTGGGGGCGCGACTCCCCTTTTCCTTTTCCTTCTCCCTCTCCCTCTTTTTCCTTCTTTCCTACTCCGAATAGGAAAGGGAATCCTACTAGGACTTGCGAGTCCTAGTAGGACTCCCTATGCTTGGGGCGCCCCCTAGGACGGCCGCCTCCTCCCTCCCTCCTTTATATACGGGGGAGGGGAGCACCCCAAAGACATCAAAGTTTCTCTTAGCCGTGTGCGGTGCCCCCCTCCACAGTTACACACCTCGGTCATATCGTCGTAGTGCTTAGGCGAAGCCCTGCATCGGTAACTTCATCATCATCGTCGCCACACCGTCGTGCTGACGGAACTCTCCCTCGGCCTCAACTGGATCAAGAGTACGAGGGACGTCATCGAGCTGAACGTGTGTTGAACACGAAGGTGTCGTACATTCGGTGCTAGGATGGTCGGATCGTGAAGACGTACGACTACATCAACCGCGTTGATAAATGCTTCCGCTTTCGGTCTACGAGGGTACATAGACACACTCTCCCTGCTCGTTGCTATGCTTCTCCTAGATAGATCTTGCGTGAACATAGGAAATTTTTGAAATACTATGTTCCCCAACAGCTACCACACCTTGACAGTCTCCATGAAGGCCCCCTTGGGCTAGACAGCGTTGAGGAGCTTTCTTACCATGGTGCTGCCGCAGTCCACATGCTGCCCATCGACCACCTTCGGCTTCAGATTGAAGACCTTGAGCCATAGGCCGAAGTGTGGGGGGATGCGGAGTAGCGCCTCACACACGACAATGAACGCCGATATGTGGAGGAAAGAATTTGGGGCTAGATCATGGAAATCTATCTCGTAGTAGAACATGAGGCCCGGACGAAGGGATGGAGGGGAAACTCTAGTCCTCGGAGGAAGTGGGGAATGAATACAACCCTTTCATCGGGCTCCAGAGTGGGGATGACTTGATCCTTGGCAGGGAGCCTGTGTGCGATATCCGTGGACAGATATCCCGCCCCCCGGAGCTCCTCGATGTCCTTCTCAGTGATGGAGGAGGCCTCCACTTGCCCTTAGAACCAGATCCAGACATGGCTGGAGAGGCTGGTGGCGGTGGGAAAGATTGAGATTTTGGGCGTCGGAGCTCAGAAGAAGGGAAGGCTGGAGAAGGAAGAAGGCGTGGGGAAAAGGAGGAATCTTTACCCTCTTATATAGGCGGTGAAT